>NC_133127.1:150140556-150444533 GCF_048418815.1 Hemitrygon akajei | reverse complement strand
GGAGTGAGCCGTCTAAGCAGGTACTACACCTTGCCCAAGCATGATCTGCAAGCTAGTGGAGGGAAGGAGCACCCTACACCCCCTTTGGTAGAGACATATCTCCAATCCACCACCCACAGTTCTTACATAACTGAGCTACAATTCCTTAATTTTCATCCTTCAGCTTCTTTTCAGCAGTTCAAATGTTTTCCATCATTCTATGATGCATATCTATGCAGAGAAAAGTCAAATAAACATTGTTCAGGAAATGACACATCTAGACATCATTTGCTGAACAATGTTTATTTGACTTTTCGCTGCATCATCTTATGACATTAACAAACAGTAGCAGCAGTTTGTATCATCTACAGAATGTACAGCACCAAATCATCAAGACTCCTTAGAGAGAACCTTCCAAAAGCAGGAACTCAAAAGAGGGATAAGGGCAGCAAAAGCATGCGAACATCACTACCTGGAAGTTGCCCTAAAAGCCACACAGCATCTTGCCTTAGAAATAATATTGCTGTTCCTTCACTCACTGTTGCAGAGTCAAAATCCTGGAACCCTCCGTCACAGCATTGTGGGCATACCCAAACCTCAAAGAATGCAGTAGTTCAAAAAGACAGCACATCATCATTTTCTCACAGACATTTAGAGATGAGCAAGTAAATATTTGCCCTGCCTGTGAAGCAACATCTCTTGAATGAATACTGAAAAATCAAGCTAATAATGCCTAAAACGAATACTTAACTTCAGGGCCTCAGCTTGTTTCAGTGACATTTTACCAAAAGCACCAGTTCACAAATGTGTAGTGTTAGAAAGTGCAATATCCATCTACACATGCAGTTATAAATGGAGTTGCCCAAAGGATGCACACTGGTGAGGAATTTTCATACACCCAGCAGTAACCATGTGTAATTTCAAGAATGATCCTAGAAAAATGAATTTTCTTGGCCATCTTCCACAGGGGCACTCAAAAGAGCAGCTGTCAATGGTAGCTTCATAGAATGGGGCTGAATATGCTGATCTCTCTAGGAGGGCCAGGGCCAGGATAGATACAGATGTAGACATTTCACTTCTATGACAGAGGATTAGGCATCCTGGTGTTGAAACCAGACACCAGAAGAAGACATTGATGACAGTTGGGTCACCCAAATAACGAAAGCAACCATATTTAGAACATGCCGCTACATCTAGTTCATTTTTTGATTTCCATTAAAACAAGCAAGATCCTTTTCTATACATGTCACTTGTAATGAAACATATTGCTTTAATCTTGTGACTGTTGTAAAATATTGCCATAATCATCAATTTTTGAATTGTTCAACACATTATCTGCATTTCCTTGCAATAAGAGCTCCCTCAGATGGCTTATTTGTGAAATGCAAAACCTTCTGCAATTCTGAAGCATATACAGTACAGTACCTATAAAAAGTATTCACCCCCCCCCCCCCCCCGGAACTTATCATGTTTAATTGTTCTACAACATTGAATCACAGTGGATTTAATTTGCCTTTCTTGACTCTGATCAACAGAAAAAGACTCTTTTGTATCAAAGTGAAAATAGATCTCTACAAAGTGATTTAAAGTAATTACAAATATAAAACACAAAATAATTGATTGTATAAGTATTCACCTTCCCCCCCCCCCCCTTTAATCACACCAAATCATCACTGGTACAGCCAATTGGTTTTAAAAGTCATATAATTAGCTAAATGAAGATCTGTTTTGGGAGACCTACATGTAGACGAGGAATTTCAATTGATTGTGGTAAAAATACACCTTTATCTGGAAGAGTTAGTATTCTGGCAAAAACTACACCACCAAGACAAAAGAACACTCCTAGCAACTCTGTGAAAAGGTTTTAAAAAAGCACAAGTCAGGTAATGGATAAAAGAAAATTTCCAAGTCACTGAATATCCCTTGGAGTGCAATTAAGTCAATCATCAAGAAATGGAAAGAATAAGTTGTATATCTAGGAGATCTAGGCCTCATATGGAGCCAGTGATCATTAATGGAGAATGTGTGGAGCAGGTTAAGACCTACAAGTATCTGGGAGTACAGTTAGACGAGAAGCTAGACTGGACTGCCAACACAGATGCCTTGTGCAGGAAGGCACAGAGTCGACTGTACTTCCTTAGAAGGTTGGCGTCATTCAATGTCTGTAGTGAGATGCTGAAGATGTTCTATAGGTCAGTTGTGGAGAGCGCCCTCTTTGTGGTGGCGTGTTGGGGAGGAAGCATTAAGAAGAGGGACGCCTCACGTCTTAATAAGCTGGTAAGGAAGGCGGGCTCTGTCGTGGGCAAAGTACTCGAGAGTTTAACATCGGTAGCTGAGCGAAGGGCGCTGAGTAGGCTACGGTCAATTATGGATAACTCTGAACATCCTCTACATAGCACCATCCAGAGACAGAGAAGCAGTTTCAGCGACAGGTTACTATCGATGCAATGCTCCTCAGACAGGATGAAGAGGTCAATACTCCCCAATGCCATTAGGCTTTACAATTCTACCGCCAGGACTTAAGAACTTTTTAAAAGCTATTATTAATGCTTTTTGAGATAGTGATTTAGATGCATATCATATTTTTTACTGAGTTAAGTATTGTATGTAATTAGTTTTGCTACAACAAGTGTATGGGACATTGGAAAAAAGTTGAATTTCCCCAGGGGAAGAATAAAGTATCTATCTATCTATATCTCTGCAGAAGGTGTTCTAATCTGTAGTTATGTTTTCTAGTGCATAAACTAGTTACTGTTTGTTATAGCATTTATACGGAACTGCTGTCAATGACACAGATCTGGAAGTTGTATTTGGGTTAATTTTTTTGGTAGAGCTAGCTACTTGTTTTGGTAGCCGTCTAGTTTTGGGTTGTGTGGGTGGGTTGGGTTTTCCAGTTCCAACATTTCTTTATTGTTTAGGACATGTTTATATTTTGACCTTACGAATCTATGTTTACATTTCTGCTCCCAGACTGCTATTGTACCACTTGATTTTTTATATGCCTGCTGCCTTTTATGCATTAGTAATTGATAATGGCTAGTGCACTTAAATTTGTGAGCTGGAATGTAAAGGGACTGAACCACCCTGTTAAAAGGAGGAAGGTATTCTCACATATTAAACAACTCAAAGCTGACATTGCTTTCCTCCAAGAAACTCATATTCGTTGTTTCGACAACTCCCGGCTTCTGTCCAAGTGGGCGGGTCAGCATTTTCATTCATCCTTTGCCGCTAAAGCTAGGGGAGTCTCCATTCTTATTAACTCAAATATTCCTTTTGAACTCCATAATAAAATATCGGACACAAATGGCCGTTGTATTATTGTTTCTGGTAAACTATATAACACTAAAGTTGCACTAGCAAACCTGTATGCTCCCAACTTTGATGATGTTAACTTTTTTGAACGGTTTTTTTCCTCACTACCAGACTTAAACTCATACTCTCTTATATTGGGTGGTGACTTTAACTGTTGGTTGGATCCTAAACTGGACCGATCGTCCTCTGTTACCAGACCACCTACCAAATCTGCCTTAGCTATTCAGTCGTTTCTCTCTAATTTTGGTATCTGTGATATATGGCGTTTCCTCCATCCTACGGAGAGAGATTATTCCTTTTTCTCACATGTTCACCATACCTTCACTAGAATTGACTATTTCCTACTCGATAACCAACTTATCCCATTTGCCCACACTTGTGACTATCAGAGTATACTGATTTCTGACCATGCCCCAATTACCCTCTCTCTGAACATTCCCGGTCTCCCTCAGAGGAACAAACACTGGCGGTTCGATTCAACTTTATTATCGGATGATGATTTCGTAAAATTTATTAAAGACCAGATAACCTTCTATTTTAACACTAATACATCACCTGAAGTGCTATCCCAGATTGTCTGGGATGCCATGAAAGCATATTTGAGGGGTCAAATAATCTCTTACACAGCAAATCTCAATAGAAGATCCCGTGCAGATCGAGCAGACCTCATTAACCAGATTAAAGATGTGGATCAATTATATGCCCAAACTAAGAACCCTGAATTATACAAGAAGCGCGTTGAACTCCAAACTAAATTTAACCTTCTGTCCACTCAACCTGTCGAACGTCAACTTCTCGAAAGCAAGAGCCGTTTTTACATTCATGGGGATAAGTCTGGTAAATTCCTAGCCAATCAGCTGAGGCGTTCTAAAGCCAAACAACATATTACAAAGATCCGGAAGGAGAATGGAGACTTTACATCGGATCATTTAGAAATTAATGACGCATTTAAAAATTTTTATTCTCGGCTTTATTCCTCTGAATCCCTGAATGACAATATCTCTGTGGATCAATTTTTACAGAATCTGAATATCCCCTCACTTTCATCTGATTTCAAAGCCAAACTTAATGCGCCTATATCACTAGAAGAAATATCTTTTGCAATTTCTGCACTGTCCTCAGGGAAATCTCCTGGACCTGATGGATTCCCTGTGGAATTTTATAAATCATTCTCCTCACTTCTTTCTCCTCAGTTACTTTCAGTATTATCTGACTCGTTTAACTACAGCAAATTGCCACCCTCTTTCAATGAGGCATCTATTATTCTTCTTTTAAAAAAGGGCAAAGACCCAACAGAGTGTTCCTCGTACAGGCCGATCTCTCTGCTCAATGTTGATGTAAAGATCTTAGCTAAAGTGTTGGCTCATAGATTAGAAACCGTTATTCCCTCCATTATCTCTGATGACCAAACAGGCTTTATTAAAAACCGTCTCCCTTTTTTTAACATTCGGCGTCTATTTAATATTTTATACTCAGTTCCAACTGGGACTCCTGAATGTGTTATCTCCCTTGATGTGGAGAAAGCATTTGATCGTATAGAGTGGAACTACCTTTTTGCAGTCTTAGAAAAATTTGACCTCGGCCAAAGTTTCATCTCTTGGATCCAATTGCTGTACCTGTGTCCTACTGCTTCTGTTCTAACTAACTTTCAGAAATCCCAAGTATTCAATCTCAAACGTGGCACCCGTCAGGGATGCCCCTTAAGTCCCTTTCTCTTTGATTTGGCTATAGAACCTCTGGCGATAGCGTTTCGAAAATGTCCTGAACTGACCGGGATTTGGAGAGGGGGTGTTGAGCATAAAGTCTCTCTCTATGCTGATGACCTACTACTCTTTCTCTCATATCCGTCTACATCCTTACCTCTAATGTTTTCACTTCTTGACCAGTTTAGCCAGATCTCTGGCTATAAACTCAACTTACATAAGAGTGAACTTTTCCCAATTAATAAAGAAGCACAAGAACTAATATTTTGTGATCTCCCTTTTAAAGTAGTCCATAATCAATTTACTTATCTTGGAATTACAGTCACAAGGAAGTTTAAAGATCTCTTTCGTGAAAACTTTGTCAATCTTTCATATGCTACAAAACAGAGTCTGGTACAATGGTCACCTCTATCTATGTCCTTGGTAGGTCGTATCAATGTTGTCAAAATGTATGTTCTCCCCATATTCTTATACTTATTTCAATCTATCCCAATTTTTATTCCTAAATCTTTTTTTGATTCCTTAGACTCTATTATTTTGTCATATCTGTGGCAGAATAAGCGCTCTAGAATTAATAAAATCCACCTCCAAAAATCTAAAAAAGAGGGCAGCATGGCTTTACCTAACTTTCGCTTATATTACTGGGCAGCTAATATACGTTGTGCTGCCTTCTGGTCTTTCTTCCACAGTCAACCTGAGTGCCCTAACTGGGTGGCAATGGAGTTGAGCTCCACTAAAGAATTATCTATATCTGCACTTCTTGGCTCTGCACTCCCTAGCAGTCTGCCCAGATCAATAGCTAATCCTCTGGTTAGACACACTTTGCGTATATGGGCTCAGTTCAGGAAATGCTATGGTTTCCAGGGGTTTTCCATTTCTAGCCCTGTCGCACATAATCACCTTTTTTTACCTACCACGTTCGATTCAGCATTCCATGTTTGGTACAGGAAGGGCATTAGACATTTTGAAGATCTCTTCATTGATAACCGCTTCGCTTCTTTTCAACAGCTCTCTGTTAAGTTCAACCTGCCTAACGCTCACTTTTTCAGATATCTCCAAATCTGACACTTTACTGCTCCTTTAATTCCTAACTTTCCTGAAATGCCTGCGAAAAATGCTATGGACCTATTCTCTCCATTAATCCACTAGGTAAAGGTTTAATTTCAATTACCCAAGATAAACTAGCAGCCTTACGACGGGCCCCTGTGGATAAAATTAAAATGGCCTGGGAGCAGGATTTAAATATCTCCTTATCCGAGGAGAGCTGGGACTCAGTTCTCAAATCGGTTAACTCAACCTCTCTTTGTGCTCGCCATTGTCTCTTACAGTTTAAGATTGTTCATAGAGCCCATATGTCTAAATCTAAACTATCTCGATTCTACCCTGGCATTAGTCCGCTCTGTGATAAATGCAAGAGGGGCATGGCCTCTCTCATCCATATGTACTGGCTCTGTCCTAGCTTGGAGAAATTCTGGAAAGATGTCTTCACTACACTATCGGGTATCCTGAATCAGCACCTAGAACCTAACCCCTTAATTGCTCTGTTCGGTTTTTGGAGCGAGACAGATTTATGTCTGGGTCTGACCAAATGCCGAATACTATCCTTTGCCTCTCTTCTGGCGAGACGCTTGATCCTCCTTAGATGGAGAGATGTTGCCCCGCCCACTCATGCGCAATGGCTTAACGACATTATGGCCTGCTTGGACCTCGAAAAAATTCATTATTCAGTTCTCAATTCGGATTTAAAGTTCCATAAGATCTGGGGGCCTTTTACCGAGTACTTTCATAACCCTCCTCTTGACTAGGGTTTTTTTTTCTTTTCGGTCCCTTGCTTTCAGCTCCCTTTTTTTTTCCTGGTAGTAGGCATTATTATCCTCTGTTGCTAAGTGTATTCACAGTCTGGGAGTTTGACTGTCTGGACTTATACTCTCTATATTGTGTGGTGGTTGGTCTGGAATTGTTGTTTTTTTTTCTTGTGTTGTGGGGTTTGGGGAGGACACTAAGCTCACTTGTCTTTAATTTAGGTGCTTTTTTGTTAAATTCTCTTCCTGTGTAGCATATTGTTATTGTATGCTTAACCTTGCTCTGTATTAATGCTCCTCATTGGGATTTGGGGTTTTTAATTTTGTAAAATGTTTTGAAAAACTAATAAAAAAATTAAAAAAAAGGAAAGAATATGGCACAGCAGTAAACCTGCCTAGAGCAGGCGATCTGCATAAACTGAGTGACTGTGCAAGAACAGGGACAAGTGAGAGAGGCCACCAAGAGACCTATGACAACTCTGGAGGAGTTAGAAGCTTCAGTGGTGAGATGGGACAGACTGCGTCTACAACAACAGTTGCCCGGGTGCTTCACCAGTCGCAGCTTTATGGGAAAGTAGCAAAGAGAAAGCCACTGATGAAAAAACTCATATGAAATCTTAGCTAGAGTTTGCCAGAAGGCATGTGGGAGACTTTGAAGTCAATTGGAGGAAGGTTCTATGGTCTGATGAAGTCACAATTGAGCTATTTGACCATCAGACTAAACACTATGTTTGGTGTAAGCCAAACACCACACAACATCAAAAACACACCATCCCTACCGTGAAGCATGGTGGTAGCTGCATTATGCTGTGGGGGTGCTTCACTGCAGCAGACCCTGGAAGGCTTGTGAAGGTAGAGGGTAAAATGAATACAGCAAAATACAGGGAAATTCTGGAGGAATATCTGATGCAGTCTGCAAGAGAACTGCAACTTGGGAGAAGATTTGTTAAGTTAATGACTTGGAATGGCCAAGTCAGAGTCCAGACATCAATCCAACTGAGAATTTGTGGCTGGGTTTAAAAAAAACTGTTCATTTACAATCCCCATGCAATCTGACAGGGCTTGAACAGTTTTGTGAAGAAGAATGGGGAAAAATTGCAGTGTCCAGATGTGCAAACCTGGTAGAGATCTATCCACACAGACTCAAAGCTGTTATTGCTGTCAGAAATGCATCTACTAAATACTGAGCAGAAGGGGGTAAATACTGATTGGAATTGTTGAAGGTTTAACATTTCTCTTTGCAAGGTAACCTGATCTTAATAAATCCAGGAATGGATAAACAACAAACAACCATAGTACTCATAGGAATGGGAAAAAAACAAAGTTAAACTTACAGGTACTAAGCAGTTTTCCTATTTGCTAGAAGTAAGCCTTTTGTAGATGTTAGACAAGGTTTGGCTGTGAAATTGCTTGCATGGTTGAGCAAAATTTAAAGATTCAATGTAATTCACGAAGATTGTTTATCTAATTAATATCACTCATACAGGTTTTACCCAGAATCTACAAATAATTTACTGTAATACAAAGGACATTGGGTTTCTATAGTTTCTCTCACATACCTATCTCATCTCCCCATAAACATATCATTGTTAATCTTCTCAATTACTTTAGAAAGTAGGAAGCTTCATAGTCTGGGTAAACAAAAACTTTTATTGGATGTATTAATGACCTGCTCTCATTTATGGTCCTTAATTTTGGATTTCCATAAATTGAAACATCTTCTCAATACTTCTCCTACCAAACATCCCCAGAACATTATTAGATATTACTTTGGCAGAATAGAACTTCTGCCTGGTTCGTCTTTCTTTTTAGCTCAGTTCTGTTAACTGCCTTGTCTATCTGCTGTGACTCTACATGTTTCTGAAAGACTGAGACCAGAATGATGCAGAGTACTCAGCAGTTGCATACCTGTTATAATAAAATTCCTTAAGTGGAAATGTACAATTCCATCAGTAATCTAAGAGGATCATTGATTTATACAGCTGTAAAAATAATTTTGTTTCCAGCTTTTTGAAATAATCAAAATTTAGCAGATACTTCAATTAAACAGAATGCATTTTTAAAATTCCTTACATTGTAGCAGCTTTATATTCTGTGACTCACTGCTGTAACAAATTCTATGTGGGCAGACAAAAGCCATTGAAATGAATGCTGCTGCTCAGGGCACTGTTGAGATAGCAGTCACTCACTGCTGCAGAGAGGCAGCAGGAACATGATGAATAATTACATCTTCTATGTCAGATATATTTTGAAACTAAATTATAACCTCACTTTAAGTATTAAATACAGAATATCAACCTCTCTGGAGATCGTTGCTTGTTTGGTGGTGAAACCATTATGCTCCAATTACCCCAAGAACAGTACCACTGGAGCTTATGCTCCTGGCAAGGCCACTAAATCAAAATATGTTCATCGACAACCAAAAGAACAATTGCACAGTGATTTTGTCCTAAGTTGTAGCTGCTACCAATACTGCTTTCAGTGATGTTCAGCTTGCTGGTGGAGGAAAATGAATGGAAGATGCACCTTTTTCTGAATGGGGTAATCATAGTGTGACCCCAGCCAATGGAGTACTTTTCAAGTCTTGGCAGTAATATGCTGCCATCAATGAGAAAGTTAAGCAGGGGACCTACATTATCAGTGCTGTTTTCTTTAAGATTAAAGAACAGATCTTTAAAAACAATGACCTTGTTGATAAATATCCCAGTTTATGGGATGTTGGGCAGACTATCTTACTATTTGGGGCAATACATCTACAAATGCTGCATTAAGACCTTTGAAGACTTCATTTAGTTGTGTTTGCATTCAATCCTGGCTTAATGGAAGCTTTAGAGAGACCATTGAATCTGAATGTCCAAGAACTATTTCTTTCACCAGGTTCTCTTTTCACTGCTCTTGACTAGCTAATGTCAAAAGGCAGTCAAAAAATGGTACAACACATGGAGCTATTGCCATCAATCAAATGAGAAGGGCAAAGTATTAACTGCTCAGCTTGGCAATAGTTGATCTATCAAGTTCCAAGCCATCTCAAGGCCCATGGCTCAATGCTGAAGCAGAATGGAGTCTGTAGAAGGAGACAGGGATTAATATGAGTTGCAATTCCCCCTCCCCAAGCAACAACATGCACCATTGCTGAAGAATATGTGCCTTCAGAATTGGGCTCCTTAATCATCATTAGACCAAGTCTAATGGGCATCATTCTTGATCTCATGGGACTATTGGATCACTCAAGTATAATCATGTGCAGTAATTCAGCTTCCTCTCAATTAATTAAAACTATTCTGCAGTTCTCCAGTGAATAAGCTCTGCTCTGTCCTCTGAATATTGTTAACCTTTAATTGACTTTCCGGGGAAACAAGTGGCTGAACAGAGAAAGCCAGAATAGAGAATTTATTTCCTTGACAAGCTAAGAAGACAGTATGATTCTTTTTTTGAAGATCTTAGACAATAAAATTTTATAGCTAGGAGTCAAGATATCGCCTTGCAGCAGATAATGCCTATTCTATTTTTTCACTCACTCTATTGGAAATGCTATCCTGTCACAATGAAGATGTGAAAATGGAAATATTTGTGTAGAGAATAATGTAAGAAATCTGTCCGATCTTTCAAGAACAATATGCTCCAACTTTACATACCGTATCGGAAGCTGAGCTTTATTTATACAGGCACCCCTGTATTACAGGGGTTTTGCATTCCTAGAAAGTGACCTGTAATGTGAAGCCTTGTTAACTGTGCATACATCAAGAAACACGAGTTGAAAAAATTTATATTGATTTATTTTTTCTTCAGATAAATTACATTACAGTGAATTGTATTCCATATCTCAGATTTCACCTGCAATTAGTGATAAATGAATATGCAAAGTCATTAATGGCTGAGAATAAAAGAACTGTAACTTCACAAGGAAACTTGAATCTCTTAAATTGATCTTGAGACATATTTTCATCTTGGCATTATTTTTGCAGGCATAGGATGGAACTTTGGAGGTAGCCTGTAGTATTTTAGATTTAAAGACAGATCTATGGAGGCCACAATTTGTAAACTAAGAATAAGGTGCCTTAAAATAGCCAGATAAGAATTGCAAGGTGATTGAAAACACTGGTGATTTAAAGTTTCAGGAGCCAGATCCAGCAGAAATATTCACAGGTTTCAGCTCATACTATTCTCCAGGTGGCTAGTGGGTGATACTGGGAATTTTTAAAAAGCATTCAACAGAGTTTAAAATCAAAACTATGTCTGGGTTTGAATTAGCTTTAGTGCTTTACCCACATTGCCACAATCATGCCTAATTACTTCTCTCATTCAGATGTAAAAAAAGGCATTCCCATGTTATGCAGTTTTGGCAGTTGCTAATTTTGTGCTCTCTGAGCACTATTATTATCCTTGTTTAATCATTTTCATTTAAGATAGGAAAGCACACCCTCAAGGCTTCTCCCCTTCATTTCTGTAATTACATTGGTGAAGATGGTAGTCCAGCCCCTAATGATTTTCTTGTGTAGTATTATCAGTAAATAAGTAGACGTATCTAAACTGTGGTACAATATCAGTAGGAAGTAGTAATGGGACTATTTGTTCTGATTTATCATTACACTGACACAAAACGAGTGCAGGGGCACGTCTAAAACCCTTTCTCAATGTTTTGCTTGTTAAAAAGACTCCAAAGATAAGATTCAAAGTCCTCGGATCATAGCAAATAGATTTCTAGACAGTAGACAGTCAGCTTGCATTATCCCGAAATAGTTATTAGGTTTAGAGGTATCCCTGGACATCAGCAGGTCTCAGAAAGAAGTCACTGATGAAAGCATTCTGGTGCAACCGAATGAGGAGTGAGAGAGAGTCATTCATGAACAAGATTGCAACAGTCAATTGAAATATATAAAGACAAGGCACAAAAGACTGCTGAAGCTGAAATCTGGAGTAACAAAAAAGATGATGGAGGAAGCAATATCTATAGAGGGAAATGGACTGTCAACACTTGGGACTGAAACTTTTCATCTGGACTAGTTGTATACCTAACAACTTCTGGTCTTGGCTAGGTATACTATGGGATCTTGTAGGTGAACAGTCCAATGGCTGCAATGGTGTAAGATAGGCTAGTTGCCATGATCTCCTTTGATCATGGGGAATTTCATTCTTCTAATAGTAATTAAAATATCCTAAATAATCAACCTGCACATGATTGAATTGCACACACTCATCTTTAAACCAGCATGGAGGCAATGCACAAGCAAATTTAATACTCCGTGGGTTCTAGTGCATTCAGATTTAAAGCAGGTCTTTATTATAAGCCAGGAAATAGTATGAAATCATTTAGATAATGACACAACATAAAAGGGTGTACGCATCCTCATGTATGAAAACAGTATTATTTGAGGAACAATTTAGAGGAAAGGATGTGGAAGAAAAATCGATTGCAAAATTAATTTTTTTGAAATAATAATGCTAGATGCATCATATTTGCGGATTAAATCTTGTGTGTGCAAAACTATGAAGTTTCACAAAAGATTTTGAGAAAGAAGTTTCTAAAATTTAAAAATGTAGTGGAATAATTATAAAGATAAGCAGGAAAATGCAAAGAAGATTATGTGAAACCATAAGTAAAATGTAAAGGATAAAAGCACAGTCTTTATCAAATATTTCAGAAGTAAAATCTTTTAAGACAGATTGAAACAGGATTGTGTGTTTGTGAAAAGGAAGGTTTTTGAAATTTAAATTACAATACTTTGTTACAACATACATAACTGAAACACAGTGGAAAAATGCCAAAATAATGAAACAACCTACAGTGACTATTTCTTGAAATATTTAAAATAAAATCTTACTTGTAAATTTTGCTGAAAATTGTAGACTAACAGACAATGCAGATCAAAGGCGAGAGATTGCATTATTAGATACATTCTTTTGGTAAGAATCAATTGTGAATCTGTCTGCTTTCTCAGATGCTAAGATGCTATGGTGCTGTTTTGAAGTGTGTTCTTCATGCTGGATGTTGGAGTCCTGGGAAACCCAGAGTCTCCCAGGGAACTGCGTGAAGTGCATCCAGCTGCAGCTCCTTGAAAACCGTGTTAGGGATCTGGAGCAGTGGCCGGATGACCTTCGGCTTGTACGGGAGAGTGAGGAGATCATTGATCAGGGTTACAGGGAAGTAGTTACTCTTAAGTTGTAGGAGGCGGGTAGCTGGGTGACTATCAGAGAAGGAATGGGAAGGTGAATAGGCAGAGCACCCCTGTAGCCATTCCCCTCAAATAATAAGCATAGCATTTTGGATACTGTTGAGGGGGATGACCTCCCAGGGGAATGCTGTAGTGACCAGGGTACTGGCACTGAGCATGGGTCCGTGGTACAGAGAGGAAAGAGGGAGAAGAGGGGAGCGGTAGTGATAGGGAACTCAATAATCAGAGGAATAGACAGGAGATTCTGTGGACGTGAACAGGACACCCGGATGGTATGTTGTCTCCCAGGTGCCAGGGTCAGGGATGTCTCAGATCACGTCCACAACATTTTGGAGAGTGAGGGAGAGCAGCCAGATGTCTTGGTACATATGGCACCAATGACATAGGAAGGAAAAGGTCCTGAAGAAAGAATTTGAGAGAGCTAGGTAGAAAGCTGAGAAGAAGGACCTCCAGCATAGTAATTTCAGGATTGCTGCCTGTGCCATGTGTCAATGAGGGAAAAAACAGGATGATTTGGTAGATAAATGTGTAGCTGAGAAGCTGGTGCAGGGGACAGGGCTTCAGGTTCTTGGATCATTAGGATCTCTTCTGAGGGAGATATGACCTGTAGAAAAGGGATGGGTTGCGTCTGAGCTGAGAGGGACTAATATTCTCGTGGGTAGGTTTGTTAGAGCTGTTGTGGAAGGTTTAAACTAATCTGGCAGGAGGGTGGGAACCAGAGTGATGGGACCCAGGATACGACGGATGGTAAAAAAGCAAGAATAGCATGCAGTCAGACTGTCAGGAAGGGCAGGCGGATGAGTATCAGTGCATGGGATGCAAACTCAAAAAGGGCAGCAAATACAGTACTCAAGGTGTTTTATCTCAATGCATGGAGTATAAGAAATAAGGTAAATGATCTTGTTGCACTATTATAGATTGCCAAATATAATGTTGTGGTCATCACTGAATCGTGGCTGAAGGATGTTGTAGTTGGGAGCTGAATGTCCAAGATTGCACGCTGTATCGGAGGGATAGGCAGGTAGGCAGAGAGGTGGCATGGCTCTGCTGGTAAAGAGTGGCAACGAATCATAAGAAAGATGTGACACTGGATTGAAAGACATTGAATCCTCAAGGGTCAGTAAAGAAACTGCAATGGTAAAAGGACCCTGATGGCAGTTATATACAGGCCTTCAAAATGTAGCTGGGATGTGCACTACAGATTACTATGGGAAATAGAAAAAGCATGTCAAAAGGGAAATGTTATGATAGTCATGGAAGATTTTAACATGCATGTAGATTGGGAAAATCAGGTTGGTAATGGATCTCAAGAGAATGAATTTGTTGAATGCCTGAGAGATGGCTTTTTAGAGCAGTTTGTCGCTGAGCCTACTAGGGGATCAGCTTTACTGGATTGGGTGTTATGTAATGAACTGGAGGTGATTAGGGAGCTCATGGTAAAGGAACCCTTAGGAGACAGTGATCACAATATGGTTGAGTTCAACTTGAAATTTCATAGGGGAAAGTACAGTCTGACAAGAGCAGTATTTCAGCGGAGAAAAGGAAATTACAGTGGTTTGAGAGATGAGCTGGCCAAAGTAAATTGGAAGGAGATTCTGGGAAAAATGAGGAAAGAGCAGGACATGTGTATTCCTAAAACAAAGTAATACTAAATGGCAAATTAGTACAACTGTGGCTGACAGGGTAAGTCAAAGCTAATGTAAAAGCAAAAGAGAGGACATACAACAAAGCAAAAATTAGCATGAAATAGAGGGTTGGTAAGCTTTTACAAGCCTACAGAAAGCAACTAAAAGAATCATTAGAAAGGAAAAGATGAAATATGAAAGCAAGCTAGCAAACCATATCAAGGTGGATATAAAAAAACTTTTTCAGGTATATAAAAAATGGAAGAGAAATGAGAGAAGATATAGGACCACTAGAAAACGAGGCTAGATAAATAATAACAGGGGATGAGGAGATCCCTGATGAACTAAATGAGTATTTTGCATCAGTCTTCACTGTGGAAGACACGAGCAGTGTGCCAGGTGTTGTAGTGTGTGACGGAAGAGAAGTGAGTGCAGTTACTATTACAAGGGAGATGGTGCTAAGAAAGCTGAAAGATCTTAAGCAACTTAAGTCACCTGGACCAGATGAACTGCACCCCAGGGTTCTGAAAGACGTAGCGGTAGAGATTGTGGAGGCATTAGTAATGATCTTTCAAGAGTCATTGGACTCTGGCATGGTGCCAGAGGACAAGAAAATTGCAAATGTCACTCCACTCTTTAAGAAAGGAGGAAGGCAGCAGGAAGGAACTTATAAACCAGTTAGCCTGACCTCAGTGGTTGGGAAGATGTTGGAATCAATTGTTAAGGATGAGCTTATGGAGTACTTAGTGACACAAGACAAGATAGGATAAAGTCAGCATGGTTTCCTGAAGGGAAAATCTTGCTGACAAACCCGTTGGAATTCTTTGAGATTAAAAATAGAATAGATAAAGGGGATGTAGCAGATGTATATTAGGATTTTCAGAAGGCCTTTGACAAGGAGCCACACATGAAACTGCTTACCAAATTCAGAGCCCAAGGTATTACTGTAAAGTTACTAGTATGGTTAGAGCATTGGCTGATTGGTAGGAAGCAGCGAATGGGAATAAAAGGATCCTTTTCTGGTTGGCTGCTAATGATTAGTGGTGTTCTGCAGGGGTCAATGCTGGGAGTGCTTCTTTTTATGCTGTTATCAATGATTTAGATGATAGAATAGCTGGTTTTCTTGCCAAGTTTGCAGATGATACAAAGGTAGTGTTGAAGAAACAGGTAGGATGCAGAAGGACTTAGACCAATTAGGAGAATGGGCAAGAAAATACAATGTTGGAAAATGCAGACTCATGCACTCTGGTAGAAGAAATAAACGTGCAGACTACTTTGTAAACAGGAAGGAAATCCAAAAATCTGAGCTGTACAGGGACTTGGGAGTTAACTTGCAGGTTGAGTTGATTGTGAGGAAGGCAAATACAATGTGAACATTCATGTCAAGAGGACTAGAATGTAAGAGCAGGGATGTGATGCTGAAGCTTTATAAGGCACTGGTGAGGTCTCAGCTTGAGTATTGTGAACAGTTTTGGGCCCCTAATCTAAGAAAAGATGAGCTGGCATTGGAGAGAGTTCAGAGGAGGTTCACAAGGATGATTCCGGAAATGAAAGGGTTATCATAAGAGGAATGTTTGATGGCTCTGGACTTGTACTCACTGGAATTTAGAAGGATGAGGAGGGATCTCATTGAAATTTTTTGAATGTTGACAGAGTAGATGTGGAAAATATGTTTCCCATGGTGGGAGAGTCTGAGACAAGAGGGCAGGATGGAGGGGCATCTGTTTAAAACAGAGATGCAAAGAAATTTCTTCAGCCAGAGGATGGTGAATTTGTGGAATGTGTTAACACAGGTAGCTGTGGAGGCCAGGTCGTTGAATGTATTTAAGGAGTAGGTTGAAAGGCACTTGACAGGCCACAGCATCAAAGGTGACGAGGAGAAGGCCGAGGAGTGGGGCTGAGGAGGGGAGAAAAGGACCTGCTATGATTGAATGATGGAGCAGGCTCGATGTGCCAAATGGCCTAATGCTCCCATGTCCTATGGTCTAAATCATAAGCTTTTTTCAGCAGTTGCAGAATTTGTCAATTCTCTAACACCACTGCTGAAAGCTTGGTCAGAAGTGATAAATACATCAGTCATTTCAGCCTTTTGTTTGATCAGTTATAGGGAAGCCCATTGAAAAGAATGGCTTGTAGTTTGTAATAACTGAAAGGAACTGAACAACTATTTTAAAAAATATACCATTTTGTAAGGTCAAATCACTTGAAACTCTTCAAATACACTTCTCACGTACTATGCCAAAAATATCTCTAGCATTAAGTAGAGGATGCTTTGTTTAGTTTTCTTTGTAACAGAAAGAACTATAAATAACCTATTCCATCAGTAGTCATGGCAGATCTGAAAGTCTAGCACAAAAGGAACCTATTGTTCCTTACAGATCAAAATGTGCTAAATAATTCAAAACATAACTTTTATGTTTACACATAGATGTATTTCAGAAGGGGAAAATTACATGGGAGAGTGCCCATTACCATATGGATGCCTAATTGCAAATTACTTTTGGGTTTCATACCTTTGAGTGTCTAAGAGTGTACAAAGAAAGCAAAAGAAAAAGAGTAAAGGGAGTCCACTCAGCGCATCGGCGTTTGCATTATCCCCACCCGCTCTGTACACGATAGTATACAGGTATGCTGGCAACGTGAGAGCCCAATGCTGTATCCTGACTGAGGCTAGCGGTGGGATGCATCTGGTCTCACTAAAAAGGCTCATTAGTGGTTTATAGTCCGTATCAATTGTGAATACACATCCGTAGAGGTACTGATGGAAACGTTTGATTGCAAAATCAATGGCCAGACCTTCTTTGTCTGGCTGTGAATATCCCTTCTCAGCAGCCGTCAGGGCACCTGAAGCAAAACCAATAGGCTTCTCTGAATGGTCCTCCATTACGTGTGAGGAACTGCCCCGACTCCATAGGGCGAAATGTCGCATGAAAGGGTGATCTCCTTGTCTGGGTCATAGTGAACGAGCAGCTTCGTGGAGTGGAGGAGTTCTTTCACTTTCTTGAAAGCTTCCTCCTGCTCTTCACCCCACCGCCACTTAGTGTCATTGTGAAGCAGCTTATACAGTGGGGTCAAAACCTTTGAGAGGTCCGGAAGAAACTTGCCATAATAATTCACCATGCCCAGAAATGATCTGAATTCAGTGATGCTTTTGGGGCTTGGGGCCTCCTTGATAGCTCTCACTTTGTCCTTCACTGGGCAAAGCCCCTCAGCTGTAATCTTGTGTCCCAGGTAGGTCACACTCGGAGCCAGGAACACATGTTTTCCACGTTTCAACCGCAGCCCTGCATCTGAGAGTCTCTTCAGCACCTTTTCTAAGTTAGCCAGATGCTCCCCCTCCGTGGCTCCCGTGATCAAAATATCATCAAGATACACTGCTACATGCGGAATCCCCTGCAGCAAAGAGTCCATTGTCCTTTGGAAAATGGCAGGGCTAGACGCCACTCCAAACACCAGGCGATTGTATTTGAATAATACCTTGTGCGTATTGATTGTGACATATTCCTTTGAATCCTCATCAAGCAGCAGCTGTTGGTAGGTGTGGCTCACGTCCAACTTTGTGAACAGCTTCCCCCTGACAGGGTCGCAAACAGGTCATCCACCCGTGGCAATGGGTACTCCTCCAGCTTAGAGACCTGATTCACCGTAAGCTTGTAGTCCCCACATATCTTCGCTGTTTTATCTGCCTTCAAAACTGGAACAATGGGAGCTGCCCACTTTGAAAACTGGACAGGCTCAATGATGCCCAGCCCCTGTAAACATACCAGCTCCGCCTCAACTTTGCCTTTCATGGCAAAGGGCACTGACCTGGGCTTAAAAAAATGTGGTGTGGCCTCAGGGTCGACATGGAGTTTCAATGCCACACCCTTCAGTGTGCCCAGCTCGTCCCTGAAAACGTCACTGCACTGCTGCAGAATGTCCTCCGTTGTGTGTGCATACTTAATTTCATGCCAGTTGAGCCGGATTTTGTGAAGCCAATTGTGGCCCAAAAGACTGGGCCCACTGCCCTTAGCTATCAGCAGCCTGGCTTCAGCCTTCTGACCTCCATCTGAAATATCCACATAACACCCCTAAATGAGGTATGGGCTGCCCCGTATAGGTCCTGAGTTTGAGCTTAGATGGTCTGATGGGAGGCAGGTTGGGCCCCTGTGTCCTCCTGTACATCTCCTCACTGATGACCGATGCAGTAGCCGCTGAATCAATCTCAAACTTAATGTCCTTTCCCCTGACAGTGACTGTGGCATAATATGGTTCAGGTGGTCCCTCATCCATTTCCACCCCAAACATGTTGTAGGCACACGCTGCCTCTTCGTCTGCTTCTCCTAGGTGGTGTGTGGCTGCCTGAGTCTGCTGAGCTTTCCCCTGCCCAGGCTTAACCTTACCCTTTAAGCTCCTGCACTTTTTAGCGAAATGTCCCTTTTTGCTACAAGCATCGCAGACAGTGTCTTTGAATTTGCAATCATTTGCATAGTGCGTCCCTCCACACCGAAAACATTCCACCCGCTTTGCCTGTTTACCAGACTCCCTCCTGACTTGGTGCACTGCTGCCGACTGCAACCCCCCATGTCTTTTCTGAATATCCCTTAGCATTATTAGCAGCCATCTCCATGCCTTGGGCAATCTCTCGGGCTTTCCTGAAAGTCAAAGGTGGGGTTTCCCCCAGCAAGCAGCGTTGTACGGTGTCATTATTAATACTGCATACTAATCTATCGCGGAGCATGTCATCCAACAGGGCTCCAAAATCGCAATGCCCCGACAGCTGCCGAAGCTCAGCCACAAAATCGGTCACAGACTGACGTGGCTTCCGGACATGGCTGTGAAACTTGAACCGTTGAACTATCACCGAAGGTTTCAGATTGTGGTGGTTTCCCACGAGCTTGACCAGTTGGTCATATGTAATTTCTCCCAGTTCCCGCGGTGTGGCTAAGTTCTTTATTAACTTGTATGTCTTTGCATCACACACACTCAGGAGAATAGAGCGCTTCTTAGCCTCCTCAGTATTTCCATTAGCACAGAAAAAGTGTCCCAACCTTTCCTCATACTCCAGACAGTCTTCGTTTCCCTCCACAAATTCACTGATAATCCCGAACGTAGCCATCTGAACACGAGGCTCCTTGTCCACTCACCGCTCCTGTTCGAAATGTGCCAACACGTCCACAAAACCAGTTCACCTCATCGCCAAAAATATGTGGTAACTTCTATTTTTAAAAAGGACCACTCGACAATTGCATGGCCAAAAGAACACCTTTATCTGGGACGGCAAATGATATTTACAATACAGAGGCTTCCAGGTACCTCGTGCGGCCTGGGTGGGGGAACTATATACAATGCACACTGGGAGTAAAAAGAGCAGAAATAAAACCCTGCCAACCCCGGATCCCGCCTCTTGCTACCAACAGCTTCCCGATCAGTATTAACTTACTTTCAATAATACTCACATTACAACAGGGTCAGAAGGTGTTGAATCAATGTGGATAGAGCTAAGGAATTGTAGGGGTAAAGACTTTGATGGGAGTTGTATAGACCCCAAAACAGTAGTAAGGATGTTGTTTAAAATTACAACAGGAGATAGAAAATGCATGCCGAAGGGGCAATGTTACAATAGTCATGGGGGATTTCAATATGCAGGTAGACTGGGAAAATCAGGTTGGTGTAGAATTCCAGAAGGGGGAGTTTCTAGATTGCCCACCAGAGGATCAGCTATTCTGGGTTGCATGTTGTGCAATGAACCAGATTTGATGAGAGAGCTTAAGGTAAAAGAACCCTTAAGGGAAGTGGTCATAATATGATCAAACTCACCCTGAAAAGTGAGAAGGAGAAGCTAAAGTCAGATATATCAGTATTACCATGGAGTAAAGGGAATTACAGAGGCATGAGAAAAGAGTTGGTCAGAATTGATTGGAAAAGAACATTGGCAAGGATGATAGCAGAGCAGTAATGGCTGGAATTTCTGGAAGTAATTCGGAAGGCACAGGATATATACATCTCAAAGAGGAAGAAGTATTCTAAAGGAAAGATGACACAACTGTAACTAACAAGAGAAGTCAAAGCCAACATAAAAGCCAAAGAGAGGGCATATAACAAAGCAAAAATTGGTGGGAAGTTAGGGATTTGGAAAGCTTTTAAAAACCAGCTGAAGGCAACTAAATAAGTCATTAAGATGGTAGAGATGGAATACGAAAGTAAGCTAGCCAGTAATATTAAAAAGGATACCAGAAGTTTCTTCAGATAGATAAAGTGGAAAAGAGAGACGAGAATAGATATCGGACCAATGGAAATTGATGCTGAAGCTATAGTAACGGGAGACAATGAAATGGCGGATGAACTGAATAAGTAGTTTTAAATCAGTCTTCACTGTGAAAGATACTAGCAGTATGGTGTAAGTTCTAGGTGTCAGGGGGTATGAAATGAGTGAAGTTACCATAAATAGAGAGAAGGTTCTTGTGAAACTAAAATTCTGAAGGTAGATAAATCACCTGAACCAGATGGTGTACATCCCAGGATTCTGATAGAGGTTGCTGAAAAGATCGTGGAGACAATAGTAATGATCTTTCAAGAATCACTAGATTCTGGAATTGATCTGGAAGACTGGAAAATTGCAAATGTCATTCCATTCTTCAAGAATGGATCGAGGCAGAAGAAAGAAAATTATAGGCCAGGTAGTCTATTCTCAATGGTTGGGCAGACAATCGATTATTAAGGATGAGGTCTCTGGGTACTTGGAGGCATATGATAAAATAGGCCATAGTCAGCGTGGTTTTCTCAAGGGAAAATCTTGCCTGACAAAGCTGTTGGAATTCTTTGAACAAATAAAAGCAGGATAGAGGAGAATCAGTTAATGTTGTGGACCTGGATTTTCAGAAGGCCTTTGACAAGATGCCACGCATGAGGCTGCTTAATAAGCTATGAGCCCATGGTATTACAGGAAAGATTCGAGCATGGATAAAGCAGGGACTGATTGTCAGGAATCAAAGGAATAAAGGGAGCCTTTTCTGGTTGACTGCCTGTGGTGTTCCACAGGGGTCTGTGTTGGGATCAATTCTTTTTACATTAGTCAATGATTTGGGTGATGGAATTGATGGCTTTATTGCAAAGTTTGCAGATGATATGAAGATAGGTGGAGGGGCAGGTAGTTTTGAGGAAGCTACAGGAGAGCAGACAGAATAGGGGAATGGGCAAAGAAATGGTAGATGGAATATAGTGTCGGGGAGGGTATGGTCATGTACTTTGGAAGAAGAAATAAAACAGTTGACTATTTTCTAAATGAAGAGAAAATAGAAAAAAACTGATGCACAAAGGGACTTGAGAGTCCTTGTGCAGGATTCCCTAAAGGTTAATTTGCAGCTTGAGTTTGTCGTCAGGAAGGCAAATGCAATGTTAGCATTCATTTCATGATGAAATGGCAGAGCAGACTCGATAGGCCAAATGGCCTAATTCTGCTCCTATATTTTATGGTCTTACGATCGAAAATTTGGATTTGAAGAACAAATGCACACATGATATTCAAAATGACCTTCAGAATTTTTTGGTGGAAGTTAACCAAATCGATTGAGGAAGGGCTGTTTAGCAATTTAACAATGTTTTTTTCTTGAGATACTCTGACTGTAGTCAACAGCAGGAGGCGGCTAATATTTGGCAGTGCTTCTTGCTCGGCTAGAGAAATATTTTTTAAATCCCTGTAATATCTCTAAAGTACTTCCATAGAAGAGTTAACGCTATGGAACAACAGGATCATAAAGGAGTGTAGCACAGAAATAGGTCCTCATCCATCCAACTATGATGACTGCTTAAGCTGATCCCAGTTGCCCTCATCAGGCCCACTTCCCTTTACATTTCTTCCTTTATATGTAACCTGCTGAAATGCCACTT
The DNA here is from genome assembly GCF_048418815.1 of Hemitrygon akajei. Lineage (NCBI taxonomy): Eukaryota > Metazoa > Chordata > Chondrichthyes > Myliobatiformes > Dasyatidae > Hemitrygon > Hemitrygon akajei. The sequence continues at coordinate 150,422,070 of NC_133127.1, read as the reverse complement.
ACACATTGCATTTGTACCTGCCTCCACCACCTCTTCCAGCAGTTCATTCCAAATTTTCAGTGTCCTACTTCTAAACCAATTTTGGATCCAGTTTGCCAACATGTCTTTTATCACTTGTGCCTTAGTCTGTGGACCAGCAGACATGTGGGATCTTGATAAAAGACTTACTAAATAAGTCTGGAATATAACTGCAAGTAATTCAGAAAATGTGTAGCTCAGGTGGTTGATGGTTGGGCTGAGTTGTTCTCTGATCTTCAGAATTTACTTGTGAATGTTTCGTCACAATATGAGGAGACCTCATCAGTGCACTGTTAATTGTGGTATGTCCCTTGAATGCTTGGCCTTTATGTACTTACCAATCAGCTGATTGGTTATCATTCGGAAACTCAATTGTGATGTGGGGGGGGGGGGGGGTATATCTCATCACTAATTGGTTGCGTGGTGACTTCATGTGTTGTGGTCTGGAATTTTGCCTGCATTGGCTCATAACTAAGATTAAGGTTTACTTGTTTGTTTATAGAATTGTTCGAGGAAACCACGCTTCTAGGAATTCTCTTGCATGCCGCATTGTCAATCTCGTAGGCATCTTTGTAAGGAAATACATACAAATCGATCCTAAATCATCACAGCAACCACCCACATGCACACAAGAAGAGCTGTATCCAAACTTTGTTCCGAAGAGCAGAAGCAGAAAACAGCACGGCAGAGCTAATGGATAAAGTGAAGAAACATCTCTTTATTTTTTAAGGAACAATACCCATGGAACTTCATACATAGACGCCTACGAGGTTGACAATGCACCAACCAAGGAACGACCAAATGGGCTGTCCTTCTATACATTGGAAATATCTCAGAAATGATGGCACAACAGCTCCAAGAACGTAGAATTACAGTTGCGCATAAGCCATTTGCAACATTGCAGAGTATTTTGCAGTCCAAATGAACAAATCAACATATTGGACAAGGCCAATGTGGTCTACAAAATCCAATGTGGGGACTGCAACAAATGTTACATTGGCTAAACTGGGATAAAACCATCCATAAGGATCCATGAACATCAAAAGGCTGTAAAACGGCATGATGAACTCTCCATAGTCTCTACCCATGAAGATCGAGAGGGGCACAAATTCGACAACATCAGTGAAAGTCATGGTGCAAACAAATGTGCGGCATGCAAGAGAATTCCTAGCAGTGTGGTTTTCCTGAACAATTCTGAAGACAAGATATAGACCTCAATCGTACTTATGAACCAATGCAGGCAAAATTCCAGACCACAACACATTAAATTCACCACACAACCATTAAGCGGCAAGTTATCTTTCCCACATCACAGCTGAGTTTCCAAAATGATGACCAATCAGCTGATGGATAAGTATATAAAGGCCAAGGGTTTGGAGGACACATCATAATTAACAGTGCACTGATGATATCTCCTCATATGGGACAAAACATTTGCTAGTAAATTGTCAAGACCGGAGAACAACTCAACCAGACCACTTATTAACCTTTATAAGACTTTTAAGATTGCTGATGACATAGATGGTAAAGTAAATGGTATAGCATATTTCAAGAGTCAACTTTGAAAATGAGTATCTTAAATAAATGGCCAGAACTGCTGGCAGTCCGAGTTCAGCATGGGAAGGCGCAAGGTAATCTTTTCTGAATCTAAAAAGATCAGAACATTTTGTAAGTGGTGATGAGGTGAGAAAGATGAATGGGCAGTGAGGTTTAGAGGTTCAAGTCCACTTACCACTTGAGCTAGGAGATGGGCAAGCAGAGAATAGCCTTGCATTCCCTGAATACAGAAGATCAAGAGGCAATTTAATTGAAGTTCAGGATGATTAAAGAATTTGAAGTCGGAACTACAAACCCCATTTCCAGAAAAGTTGGGATATTTTCCAAAATGCAATAAAAACAAAAATCTGTGATATGTTAATTCACTTGAACCTTTATTTAACTGACAAAAGTACAAAGAAAATATTTTCAATAGTTTTACTGACCAACTTAATTGTATTTTGTAAATATACACAAATTTAGAATTTGATGGCTGCAACACACTCAACAAAAGTTGGGACAGAGTTAAAATAAGATTGAAAAGTGCACAGAATATTCAAGTAACACCGGTTTGGAAGACTCCACATTAAGCAGGCTAATTGGTAGCAGGTGAGGTATCATGACTGGGTATAAAAGTAGCGTCCATCAAAGGCTCAGTCTTTGCGAGGAAGGATGGGTCGTGGCTCACCCCTTTGTGCCAAAATTCGTGAGAGAATTGTTAGTCAGTTCAAAAGGAATATTTCCCAATGCAAGATTGCAGAGAATTTAGGTCTTTCAACATCAACAGTACATAATATTGTGAAAAGATTCAGAGAATTCAGAGACATCTCAGTGCGTAAAGTAGCTGAGCGAAGGGCGCTGAGTAGGCTACGGTCAATTATGGAAAACCCTGAACATCCTCTACATAGCACCATCCAGAGACAGAGAAGCAGTTTCAGCGACAGGTTACTATCGATGCTATGCTCCTCAGACAGGATGAAGAGGTCAATACTCCCCAATGCCATTAGGCTTTACAATTCAACCGCCAGGACTTAAGAACTTTTTTTTAAAGCTATTATTAATGCTTTTTGAGTTAGTGATTTAGATGCATATCATATTTTACTGAGTTAAGTATTGTATGTAATTAGTTTTTGCTACAACAAGTGTATGGGACATTGGAAAAAAAAGGTTGAATTTCCCCATGGGGATGAATAAAGTATCTATCTATCTATCTATCTATCTATCTAAAGGGCAAGGTCGGAAACCACTGTTGAATGCGCGTGATCTTCGAGCCCTCAGGCGGCACTGCCTAAGAAACCATCATGCTACTATGACAATTATAGCCACCTGGGCTCGGGAGTACTTTGGAAAACCATTGTCACTTAACACAGTCTGTCACTGCATCTAGAAATGCAACTTGAAACTGTATTACGCAAGGAGGAAGCCATACATCAACTCTATGCAGAAACGCCGGCGAGTTCTCTGGGCCCGAGCTCATCTCAGATGGACCGAAAGACTGTGGAACCACGTGCTGTGGTCAAATGAGTCCACATTTCAGCTAGCTTTCGGAAAAAATGGGCGTCGAGTTCTCCGTGCCAAAGATGAAAACGACCATCCTGATTGTTATCAGCGAAAGGCGCAAAAGCCAGCATCTGGGATGGTATGGGGGTGCATCAGTGCCCACGGCATGGGTGAGTTGCATGTATGTGAAGGTACCATTGACTCTGAGGCGTATATTAGGATTTTAGAGAGACATATGTTCCCATCAAGGCGATGTCTCTTCCCGGGACATCCATGCTTATTTCAGCAGGACAATGCCAGACCACATTCTGCACGGGCTACAACAGCGTGGCTTTGTAGACACAGAGTGTGTGTGCTTGACTGGCCTGCTGCCAGTCCAGATCTATCTCCTATTGAAAATGTATGGCGCATCATGAAGAGGAGAGTCAGACAACGGAGACCACGGACTGTTGAGCAGCTGAAGTCTTATATCAAGCAAGAATGGACAAAATTTCCAATTGCAAATCTACTACAATTAGTATCCTCAGTTCCAAAACAATTAAAAAGTGTTATTAAAAGGAAAGGTGATGCAACACAATGGTAAACATGCCTCTGTCCCAACTTTTGTTGAGTGTGTTGCAGCCATCAAAGTCTAAATTTGTGTTATGTTTACAAAATACAATTAAGTTGGTCAGTAAAACTATTGAAAATCTTTTCTTTGTACTTTTGTCAGTTAAATAAAGGTTCACGTGAATTAACATATCACAGATTTTTGTTTTTATTGCATTTTGAAAAATATCCCAACTTTTCTGGAAATGGGGTTTGTAAACTGTTCAGATTGCTATCAGATTGATGGAGACTGCCCTTCCCATCATGGTTATCAGGTGTTTGAAAAGGAAGGGTAGTCTTGATACCGGTAAGAGAGATGGGAAGTTTATTGTAGTTGATCAACAATAACAATGAGAAGCATTGGATGTACAGTCCCCCCATGGATACTCTCATATATACCTCATGTTATCTAAGTGAACTTACTCACCCACAGGGCATATACAGTTGAGCATTAATGGAAAAAGAAGCAACAGAAGAAGAACCTACTCCCATCTGGATAAGCAGGGCAGCACTGTGAGGATCATGTTTTTTGATTTCTCAAGTGCCTTCATTACCATACAGCCTTCATTGCTGGGGGAAAGGCTCCATTCAATGCTGATTGCCACTTCCATTGTATCCTGGTTAACGGCCTACCTGACTGGCAGGCCACAGTTTCTGCAGCTTCAGAGGATGGGAGGATGAATACAGGGCCCTGCTGGAGGACTTTGTCAAATAGTGCAAGCTGAATCATCTGCAGCTCAACATCAGTAAGACAAAGGAGATGGTGATGGACTTTAGGAAGACTAAGCCTGCACTGTTCCCTGTACTACTGATGTGAGGACGTGGATGTGGTAGGGACCTACAAGTACCTAGATGAAAAACTTGAGTGGAGCACCAACACAGAGGCTGTGTACAAGAAGGGCCAAAGTCACCTCTGCTTCTTGAGGGGATTGATGTCCTTTGGAATTGGCAGGCCTCTCCTTCACATGTTTCAGCAGTCTTTTGCCACCAATACAATCTTCCATGTGGTCATGTACTAGGGCAATGGCATCAACATGGGTGATGCCAACAGGCTCAGTAAACTGATTAGAAAGGCAGGCTCTATTATAGGAGTCAAACCAGACACCTGGTGGCTGAAGTAGAACAAAGAATCCCTCAGAAAATCCAGGCAATTCTGGAGAATGTTTCTCACCCTCTGCATGCCATCTTGGCTGAACAGAGGAACACTTTCAGTAATAGATTTAGACAACTGCTCCAAAGACTGCTATGGGAGGTCATTCTCACACTCGGCCATTAGGCTCTATAATGAGTCAACCTATAGCTGGGGAAGTGATGACCACCTCCTGTTAAGACTGTTAGTGGTAACTTATTTTTTATTCTTTCTACTTTTCTTCTAATATTTATATCTGTGTACTTGTAATGCTACTGTGACAATGTAATTTCCTTTGGGATCAATAAAGTATCTATTTATAACATAACATTAAACTTTATACAAAGGCATGGAACTAATTTCATTAGAAGTCATTAGGGAACTGGTGATGCTGTGGATTATGACATTTGCTTCCTAAAAGTCCAGGATTTAATCACATTTTTCTGCTAACTATGCCATAGTGATAATCAAATTAATGGCTCTAAAACTGTAAGAAAAAAACAGTACAATGGTAATAGCCTATTTCTGTTTATACAGTTGTATTCTGACTTCCTGTTTTGATAGTCTATACTTCAGACAATCAAGGCAAGTATCCCAAACTGATGTACAAAGGAGATGGTGATGGACTTTAGGAAATGGTCACCATCACTTTAGGAAGTGCAAATGGTCACCATCATTCACAGTGCCATCAGAAGATGTGAAAGACTGGATCACTCAAGGATAAAGGGGGGAAACATTTGTTTGGATACAGAAGATGTGGATTAAGTTCTTAATAAGTACTTTACAACAGTATTTACCAAGGAGGGGAATGGGGGGGGGGGGGGGATAGGGAGATCAGTGCTGAATGTATTGATCTGCTAGCGCACTTTGAGGTAAAGGAGTAGACTGTGTTGGGTCTCTTAAAAAGTATTAGGTTCCCAGGGCCTAATGGGATACGCCCCATTAGGATATGGAGAGAGGCAAGAGAAGAGATTACAAGAACTTGGCCAATATCCTCTTGTCCTCTCTAGCTACAGGTGAGATACATAAGAACTAGTGAGTAGCAAATATTGTTCCATTATTCAAGAAATTGGGATAATCTTGGAAACTATAGAATGGTGAGTCTCACATCAGTGGTAGCGAAGTTACTAGAAAGAATTCTTAGGGATAGGATTTGAGTATTTGAAAAGCTATGTGTAACCCAGGTTAATTAAACCCAAAGTTGTAATGTTAGAAAGTTCTACTTGTGGAGGGATGAAAATGAAGTTTACCAGTTTTTTTGAAAAAAGGAGAATTTGATAAAAAACACTATGTGAGGACAGGGCAGGCTGGACACAGGACGGACAAGGAGAGAAACGCAGGAATGATTAGAAGCTGAAGACATGAACTGTTATGAATGGAATTAGTAGTGAGTATCTTTACCCTATTAACTGGAAACCCTTAGGGTGAAACCCCTTGAGGAGAGACAATAGCAATAAAAGATTTATTGAAGCCATGGCTATAACACGCAGCAGCTTTAATGAGACAATATCGGCAGAGACCAGTGTCCAAAATCCCTACTGTGTGGTCGGGAATTAGTTCTGTGAAATCATACCAAGGGACTTAGTCAAGTTTTGGTACAAATATGTGAATTGACTTTCCATGGATGATCAAGTACTTCATCCAATGAAGCAAGATGGCGAGCCACCCAAGATGAAGAACAAGCGCAGGAACGAAATGTGTAATGACACAGAGGATTTAGTATGGTTAGATGTATAAGTTTTTTCATTCGAAGAATCCAAATTTGATTTTCTGCAAGAACTGATTATTTCTGCAAAGACTTTGATAAGTTTCATCCCTCCACAAGTAGAACTTTCAGTGATTATGCAGAAAGTTTGAAGTTAATAACTCATCTCCTTCTACCTTAGGCCACAAACTTATTAATCACCCCTGATGAGTTATTAACTTCAAACTTTCTGCATAATCACTCAAAGAGTTGACCTGCATGTGCACGTAAAGAGAGCTGTATAACTCATCTCCTTCTACCTTAGGTCACGAACTTATCCATCACCCTTGCTGTGGACACTTTCAGGAGGTCCAAGATCCGTATGCTCCATGACTGCTGGACTAAGTGTGTAAATGTAGGAGGAGACTATGTTGAAAAATAAATGTGCTAGGTTTTCTAAAATTGACTCCTTCTACCTTAAGCCACGACCTTATCAATCATCCCTCATACCTCCCTGCCTTCATCAGCCTCTTTTATTCCCTCCTTAAAAATCTCAATCAAATTAATGAAGTCATATTCCCTTCATGCACACAAAGCCATACTGACTATTCCCCTAAGTCTGCCCCTGCATTTTCAAATGCATATATATCCTGCCCCTTGGAATTTTCTACAATAACTTTCCCATAATCGACATAAGGCTCAGTTACTTAATCATAAGAACATAAGAAATAGGAGCAGGAGTAGGCCATTTGGCCCATCGAGCCTGCCCCGTCATTCAATGAGATCATGGCTGATCTGTCTGTAACTCAGCTCCATCTACCTACCTTTCCCCCATAACCCTTAATTCCCTTGCTATGTAAAAATCTATGTAACAATATCTTAAATATATTTAGTGAAGAAGCCTCAACTGTTTCCCTAAGCAGAGAATTCCACAGATTCACCACTCTCTGGGAAAACCGGTTTCTCCTCATCTCCATCCTAAATTTTCTCCCTTGAATCTTGAGGCAATGTTCCCTAGTTCTAGTCTCACCTACCAACGGAAACAACTTTCCTACTTCTATCTTATCTACACCTTTCAAAATTTTGTATGTTTCCATAAGATCCCCTCTCATGCTTCTGAATTCCAGAGAGTATAGTCCCAGGCAACTCAATCTCTCCTCATAGGTTAACCCTTTCACCTCTGGAATCAACCTGGTGAACCTCCTCTGCACTGCCTCTGAAGCCAGTATATCCCGCTGCTGTTCTTAAATAACAGTGCAAAAATCTCTGCCAGATCCCACCAAATTTCCCAATTGTTTCCCATTTGCATTCTGGGATAGATCTCATCTGGTCCTAGGGATTTATTTCAGACGTGGCTCCAGGGATAAATTACCCCTTTCATCCCTGAAGGGACCCATTCTTCCCTAGCTATTCCCTTGCTACTAATTTGCAGATGACACCAAGTTTGGGGATGAAGTTGAGAGTGAGGAAGGCTATCAAAGCTTGCTGCATGATCTGGACCAGCTGGAAAAATGAGGTGAAAAATGGCAGATGGAACTTAATACAGACAAGTGTGAGGTGTTACATTTTGGGAGCACAAACCAGGGTAGGACTTATACAATGAACGGTAGGGCACCAAGGAGTGCAGTGAAACAGAGGGATTTGGGAGTACAGATGCACAATTCCTTGAAAGTGGCATCAGAGATGAATAAGTGTGCTCTGTGACTCTAACATACCTATAGAATGACTAGGATTCTTCATAAGCCTCCACCTACCCCCACCAAGGATCTTTCATGGCTTCTTTTTGCCCTCCATTTTTTTCTTACTCTCCTACAGTGTATCCTCCATATTCCTCAAGGAACTCACTCGATTGTAGCTGGATATATCTGCCTTATGCTTCCTTTTTTTGTTATCAAACCTTTGTTATCCAAGGTTGCCAATTCTTGTCATCTTTGCATTTTACCTTAAATCACTGAACTCTTTCTAACCCTCTGAAAACACTCCTATATGTCAGATGTTCTTTTATCCACAAGCATCTGCTCCCAACCTACTTTCACCAGATCCCTTTTATGCTATTGAAATCAACCTTTCCCTAATTTAGGACCTTGAGGGTCAAACTTATCCCCTTTTCTTCCTTACCTTAATTTTATAGAATTATTGTCACTGTTTTTCAAATTGTTCCCCAACTAATACTCACACCACCTGCCCGGTTTTATTTAATAAAGTCACATACAGCCACTCCTCTAGCAGCACTCTCTGCATACCGTTTCAAAAGCTTATTCTGTACTTACTTAAAGTCCGCCCTAAGGCAATCCCAGTCAATACTGGGAAAGTTGAACTCTCCCACTACTATAACTCCAGGCTCTTACAACTTCCTGTAGTTTGCTTACAAATCCATTTCTCTATTCCTGCTATTAGGAGGCCTATAATCATGCATTCTATCCCAGAAGGGAGTACAAAGTAAAGGTAGGTTGTGCAGATGTCTAGACAGCACTTTCTAGACTTCTGTGCCTGCACACCGCCATGTAGATGTGCGAAACATAATGACTCAGGATTAAATGCACAGCTGTATCATTGTGTAATGTGCTAATGGACCACATGTACCTCATACCTGGTTTCTCAGCTTCATACCAGCCATAGCTGCCAGATTTCCCTAGCCCCATTTATCTGAATAGGATTGCAAACCTTGCCAGAAAGCTAAGTAAACAATTTGTTTCTCTTTTCATGTTAAGTAACACTAATTGTATGATTTAATAAGTTAAATATGGTTTTAAATTAATTTATTATTTTACAAAAATTACATATACACATTTTTGAAAACTTTCAATTTCAACTTAACACTATTGATAATCAGCAGCAAGGCTGGGAGGACTTTGGAGCCATGCAACTACAAGTTCAAGCACACAATCAGGCAGAGACAACCTGATGTGCAAGTGCTATCATCTAGTGCAATCTGGCTCAATACAAATTCTGTATTTGCTGTTTTTAATTTTCATCTTTTCTTAGTTATCACAGCTCTGAATTGAACAAGTTTGGTACAGGTAAAGAGATATAACTCTGAAAAAGAGCAGGAGATAGGTCCTGGGATTCTAAGGTAAGAGCTATCTAATGGGACCTCAGGTTGGTTGTGGATCATGTGAAGTTTCAGACTATGATAAGGGTTTAATAATGCAATTAAAATAAGAAAACATTATAGTTTCTTGGATCAGTCTCCTCCCTAGTGGAATACCAGCAAATCATCTGGCATGATTTGTCAGGCATTATTGACTTCTTTGTCTAGGCAACACTACAAAGCACTCAGAAATCCCCAGGAGCATCATAACTTGTCTTTTCATCTGATTCTAACTTTAGGGCATATTCTGGAGATACGGAATGTAGCAAATATTAATTTCAACAGCAACCAGTCTTCAGATCTGAACGTGGATTGTAAATTGAATTTAAAATGCAGCTGAGAACACTGGTCTTTCTGGAGTTGCATTTTGGGGTTGATTGCAAACCAGGACACACCCCATTCACCTGAGGTGCATGTACATGAATGCAATAAACAACCCATTCACCTGAGACATCTGTAGATGCACGAATGCATCTCAAAGACAGTGGAGATTAACAGTGATTTGGTGTGAAGATAAAGGTGCTTGTGTAACTCAAATCATGAATGCATTGTAGCTATAGAAATTGTCCTGCTGTTACCTTTGATCTTTAGCGTATAAACATGTGACGCAATGTTGGGTTAAGGAGCCTCTCTCCAAATGCTGCCAACGTGTGTTCTGAATAAAGACTTTTATACTACCACTTACGTGTCTCTCTGGTGGTTTTCAGTGACAGTTACAACACTAACAAGACAGGGTTTGATACAGAGACCTTACACAGAAAAATATGCTGGGAAATATTTTGACGTACTTTTTATGGCCAACTAATTTTAAAGACACAGGTCTAGAAAATATAATGCTTGTGAACAGATAAAGCTGTGCTCTCTATGCAGGTACCCAGCCTGCAATCGTGTAATTCGGGTTAGGACCAAGTTATTGTGCACAATACAAAGGATTTCCTACCATTGCAAGTAATGAAAATTTCACATAAAGTATACAACAGATTGGTGGACAGGAATGGGAGAAGGGAGTTATTTATATGGAGTGGAAGTATGCAGAGATGAAAGGGAAAAGAATGGGTGGAAAAAATATACATGTAGGAGGAAAGTGGCAGGTAAGCAGAGGAAAAACTGATGTGGAAATGATCAAGGATTAGTTCAGAAGATGATGGTCAAGAGAAGTGGATGGTGTGTAACCAAGTTTTGTATGGGCTTTTGGCTGGGAGGCTGGTAAACTCTTAACCACAAAAATAATTATCAGATGCCAGGAATTCCCTGCCCAATGAAGCAATGGATATTACCTCAGTAAGTATATTTAAGACAAGGTTGGATAGAATTTTGCGTTGTAGTGGAATTAAAGGTTATGGGAAAGGCAGGTAGGTGGACATGAGTCCATGGCCAGATCAGCCATGATCTTATTGAATGGTGGGGCAGGCTCAACAGGCCAGATGGCCTACTCCTGCACCTATTTCTTATGTTCTTATAGGAACTTCTAAACAAGGTTGTGTGACTTATTCACATCTAACAGTACATGACTTACAAAATGTTATATATAAATGCATCTCTGAGAGAGAGAAGTTCACAGTTAAGATTGGGGCATTTGGTTGCGATCATCTGTGATTTTTGGCAGAGTAAGGGCAGTCAGTTATAATAATAAAGATTTGAAGATATTTTAATAAATATAATATATAAAATACACATAAATATAAATATGAATTCCATTTCACAAATTCTGTGTCACTAATTGTGCTATTTCGTGCACTGCACAAAGGGAAGTCATTCAAAAAGACATATTTTGAGGCTACCCTTAAGCTAAATAATTAAGCAAATTTTCAATAGACGGGAGTTTCTCATAAAACTGTTTTTCATCAAGGTTAGAAAAACTAGCAGGAAATTATTATGTTTTTAATTGTGATGCCTAAATAATGATGGATGAATATTGGATGCAAAACCTTTATATTTGTACAATAATAGATTGATTGTTCATGTTGCAGCTTATAAACAGTTCAGCTGGTAATTTCATCTTGTCTCTTGAAGGCTATTAGCTTTTTACTTCCTATGGGAATACAGCTAATTGCAACTTTTTGTAAATTGCTTAAGTCAGATGTGCAATAGTAAACTGCTTACAAATTTCAAAGACAGGCTCAAATAACGATGAACTGAAATTCCTCTTTTGGTTACATTATTTTCACCTGTAAGATTGAAATTTTGATGAATGTCATAAGTTCAAGTCTTTCAACAACAGTTACCACACTTTTAAAAAAAAAAGGAGTGAAATTAGTCATAAGGTATTTTAAGACTTTCTAACATTGGTTATAGGCTAAAAAAAAATCTAAAGTTTTCTTTCTTCTAGCCATTTACTAGCCAGTTCTCTCCAGTAATTATCAAAAAGGTATGATGCATCATACTCTTTTTTATGACTAATCATCATATACTACCTTCATTTTCAATACAAGATTCATTCATGGCCTTAACAGGCATGCAAATAACAACTGAAACAGGAGACTAAGTAACCCATCATATTAGTGAGTACTTAGAGAAACTTCCACAATTGGGGGAAGCAACCAGAGCTGTTAGAGATACATCAACCTAAAATTTTTCTTTGTTATCTTTTTTTTGGGGGCTTTTAAGCATTGTTGCATACCATCCTAATGCTTTTTTAAAAATTCTAAACAGGCTGCAAAAATTAATAAAACTTTACCAAAAACAAAGTTTTGGTGGGCTCCCTGAATAATGCCAAGCTATTTCAGAAATGAGATGTATTACTGAAAAGCCCTAATTGGATATCTTATATTCACTGAGAGGGTCCTCAAGAGGGTTATAAATTACATCACTCTGAGAATGGATATATTGTGTGTGAAAGGGCACTCTGGCTTTCCAGGACTCTCTGCAGACAATGCTGCTAAAAGGTTGCCAGGATGATTTCTGCGAAGATCAACCTTTCCTTCAGTGCTCACCAGTATCATAATAAAATCATGATCTCAAAAAATTGGTCAAGTGGAGTAAATTACAATGTAAAACTTCTTTATTGCATCTACAGCTTTTGCCTGCATTTCCATTCAAATTCTGCTAATTCCCTTCCACATAATACTCCATGTCTAACATAGTTGTTTCTTTCTCCTTATCCTCCTACCACTACACCATGACCCTGTTACTCTGGAGGTGCACCTGTATGACAGACTTGAGTGGAGCACCAACACTGAGGCTGTGTACAAGAAAGGCCAGAGTCGCCTCTACTTCCTGAGGATACTGAGGTCCTTTGGAGTTTGCAGGCCTTTCCTTCACGTGTTCTACCTGTCTATTGTCACCAGTACAATCTTCTATGCGGTGGTGTGCTGCGGCGATGACATCAACATGGGAGAGCCCAACAGGCTCTATAAAGTGATTAGAAAGGCTGGCTCTGTTATGGGAGTCAATCTAGACACACTGGAGGCTGTGGTAGAACAAGGCATCCTATAAAAAAATCCTGGAAATTCTGAGCAATGTTTCACACCCTCTGCATGCCACCTTGGCTGAACAGAAGAGCACTTTTAGTAATAGACTAAAACACCTACGCTGCTCCAAAGAGTGCTATGAGGTCATTCTTACCTTTGGCCATTAGGCTGTATAACCTACAGCCAGGGAAGTGATCACCCCCTCTGGTTAGACTGTTTGAGGTAACTATGCTACAGTTCAGCATTCAACACAATAATTCCATCCAGGCTTGACAGGAAGCTCAGAGACCTCGGCCTTGACCCTGCCTTGTGCAGCTGGATCCTGAACTTCCTGTCAGATCGCCAGCAGGTTGTAAGAGTCGGCTCCCTCACCTCCAACCCTCTGACTCTCAACACAGGAGCCCCTCAAGGCTGTGTACTAAGTCCCCTCCTTTACTCCCTGTATACCCCTGACTGTGTCAACACCCACAGCTCTAATTTGCTAATTAATTTTGCCAACGACACTGCATTGATCGGCCTAATCTCAAACGATAACGAGGTGGCCTACGGGGAAGAAGTCATCTCTCTGACACGGTAGTGTCAAGAAAACAGCTGCTCCCTTAATGTTGCAAAAACAAAGGAGCTGGTTGTGGATCACAGAAAGAATGGAGATGGGCTAACCCCTATTGACATCAATGGACAGAACAGCGCCTCTTTCGCCTCAGATGGTTGAGGAAGTATGGTATGGCCCCCCCAAATCATAAGAACTTTCTACAGGGGCATAATTGAGAGTATCCTGACACTGCATCACTGTCTGGTATGGGAACTGTACCTCCCTCAATCACAGGACTCTGCAAAGAAAAGTGCGGACAGCCCAGCGTATCTGTAGTTGTGAACATCCCACGATTCAGGACATTTACAAAGACAGGTGTGAGAAAAGGGCCCGAAGGATCATTGGAGACCTGAGTCACCCCAACCACAATCTATTCCAGCTGCTAACATCTGGGAAATGGTACTGCAGCAACAGACTCTGGGACAGCTTCTTCCACCAGGCCATCAGACTAATTTGAGTGTATTTCTATGTTTCATTGACTGTTCTATTTACTATAATTATAAATTAATATGATTGCACTTTACACATTTAGATAGAGACGTAATATAAAGATTTTTACTCATTATTGTGAAGGGTGTAAGAAAAAAGTCAATTCAATTCAAAAACTTTTTTTTTTATTTTTTGTTACTTCTCTTCTAATTTTTGTGTATTTGTATATTGGTGCACTGTGACACCGTAATTTCATTTGCAATCAATAAAGTATCTATCTAAATAAATAATCAAGAAGAAGAAAATAAACTAAGGCAGGGTAGCAATAAATATAAAAACTAATAAGGGCTTGATTAAGTAGATAATAAAGGAAAGGAGTGGTCTCACTGAACACAGTTCTCTTAAAGAATGAAGTTGGAGAAATAGTTGTGGGATATGACAGAGGAATTGAATAGATATTTCACATCAGCCTTTATAGCAGCAGAAATTGCAAGCATCCCATTATAAACAAGGGAGGAATTTAATGCTATCACCATTCTTAGAGAATTAGTAGCAAATGAGTTAATGGAGCCAAGGTGTGACATGTTTCATAAGACCATAAGATACAGGACCAGAATTAGGTAATTCAGCCCATTGAATCTGCTGTCATTCCATCATGGCTGATTTATTATTGCTCTCAAATCCATTCTCCTGCTTTCTCCCTGTAACCTTTGACACATTGACTAATCATGAACCTATCAACCTCCACTTTAAGTATACCCAATGACTTGGCCTCCATAGTCCTCATGTATCATGAGCCAGAAGTCAATGAGAGAAGCAGCACAGAAACAGGCCCGTCAGTTCACTGTGTACATACTGGCCATTAGCCACCCATTTACATGAATCCTACTTTAAATCTGACTTTTTTAAATTCTCTCCACATTCTCATCAACCCACCCATATATTCTACCACTGCACATATCCTCTAAGGCAGGGGTTCCCAAGCTGGGGTCCACAGACCCCACGGTTAATGGTAGGGGTCCATGGCATACGAAATGACTGTGAACTCCTACTCCAGGGGCAATTATACTGGCTAATTAATGTACCGATCTGCATGATTTTGAGATATGATAGATAGATAGATAGATAGATACTTTATTCATCCCCATGGGGAAATTCAACTTTTTTTCCAATGTCCCATACACTTGTTGTAGCAAAACTAATTACATACAATACTTAACTCAGTAAAAAATATGATATGCATCTAAATCACTATCTCAAAAAGCATTAATAATAGCTTTTAAAAAGTTCTTAAGTCCTGGCGGTAGAATTGTAAAGCCTAATGGCATTGGGGAGTATTGACCTCTTCATCCTGTCTGAGGAGCATTGTATCGATAGTAACCTGTCGCTGAAACTGCTTCTCTGTCTCTGGATGGTGCTATGTAGAGGATGTTCAGAGGAAACACGCCATCATAAAGAGAATATGCAAACTCTGCACAGATTTATCTGAAGTTGGCATTGAACCCTGTGCCACCCTGGATGGCCTGTATCCTAAAAGTGAATACATCTGTTGCAATCTTCCATAACCTATTTGAAAGCTTTTAAAGCTGCCATCATACCCCCATTCAAAAAGGATAGATGACAAAAAAGCAAGTAACTATAGATCAGTTAGCCTAATGTCAGTTACTGAAAAAAAATTAGAATAAAGCAGTAATAATACAATTATATGGAATGCCTTTATCTTTGAACAAGCAAAGTCAGTTTGATTTCATGAATGGGAAATGATGTCTGAAAATATATTAGTCCACTGTCCATAAGAGGTTGGACATCCTTCACATGAACGTGTGGGTTTCCTCTGAATGCTGTGATTTCCTCCCACATTCCAAAGACATACCAGTTAGTAGGCTAATTGGTTATTGTAAATTGTCCAGTGATGAGGCTTGGGTTAAACAGGTGAGCTACTGGGCTGTGCGGCTCATTGGGCCTGTTCTGTGCTGTATCTCTGAATAAATGAATAATAATCAGCAATTACTGCTATCAACAGCTGCCTGCTATTGTTGGGGTTTCTCAAACCATGATGCTTTTAACTTAGCAAAAATAATGGACTCTTCAGATGGGTTCAGGCTTATAATGGTGGCTTACTGTAGAAATAGAGTCCCCTCAGAAATTGCAAAGTAGTAGAGAATGGAGCTAAGAGAAGTACGACACACTAGGGTATGGGTGGAAATACAGGATGAAGTCAAAGCAGATTAATATCGAGAGGTGACAAATATCTGAAGATCATGGTTGAGAACTATTACTGAATAGCCATTGTGGTTTGAAGAGTGACAGGTGGTAGAGACAGATAATCTAATTGAAGCATTGTTGCTTTTGTAAGGACTCTGTGGCAGAATTAAGACCCAAGTGTGGTGGTCAAATTATGATGTTAGGTCTGTAATTAAATAGAATTGGCTGTATTGTTAGGAGATTTTGCTGCAATTCAAAAGACACCATGAAGCTAAGACCTGACTGCATGCTGCAATCAAGTGAAATGATTACAATTGCAACTATTGCCGGAGTAGTCCATTGAATCTAGAGATTATTAAGTGCCCTGAATATTTCATTGAATCAAGAGTATTAAGTGCCCTAGTACGTACGTTGAACTGTTATTCTTTTAAGTATTCATCAGTGAACTTGGTGTTATGTGGGACATTTGATGAGCACCTATGAGGTATGTCAGCGGGAAGAACTGCTGGCAATGAAAGCATTCAACTTTTGAGATTAATTTATGCTGTAACTGACACCTTTAAATTTACGTTGGATGGAGCAGTGTAGGAGGCTGAAGACTAAGTGTCAGACTGGGATTGGGATGCTGAATTAAACTAATATCATAACTAACGTAAGCTGAGGTCAGCTTCAAGCTCTGAATGGAAAGTGGTTAGTTAATGCGAAGATGAACACAGTGTGATCACTGAATGCAATATGAAGAAGTGGAAAAAAAGAGTTACTGCTTTACCGGGACAACTATTTGTGTCTTTATTATGCAGCACCCTCGATACATACGTAAAACAAGCTTACTTTCTCATTTTCCCCCGGCTGTGTTAAAAGTTCCTTGACACTGAAAATCATCTCTTTCTTTCTCCACTGATACTGTCTAATTGCTGACTACTTCCAGTAGTTTCTGTTTTTCTTTTCCCAGATCTTCAGTTTTTTTTACTCTAAGTTATACCTCATAGTATGGATCGTATGTAATAATTAAAGCCTCACACTGATTGAAGATTATTCATAAGATACTGTTGCGATTAAATGACAGAGCAACTGGGTGAATTTTTTAAGGAATGAGAGCTTGGAAAATGCTTTATAGAACAAAAAACAATACAGTAAAGTACAGGCCCTTCGGTCCACAATACTGTACTGAACTTTAACCCACTTCAAGATCAATCCAGTCTTCCCCTCCCACATAATCTTCCATTTATCTTTCACCAATATGGCTACCTACGAGTGTCCTAAATGTTCCTAAAGTATCTGCCTCTATCACCATCACTAGTGCTTCCTATGCAACCTCTGACATTCCCCGTATACTTTCATCTAACCACCTTAAAATGTTGCCCCTTGTACTAGCCATTTCTGTCCTGGGAAAAAGTCTCTGGCTATCCACGCGATCTATGCCTCTTATCATCTTCTATACCTCTATCAAGTGACCTCTCATTCTCCTTCATTTCAAAGAGAAAAGCCCTAGTTCAATCAACCTCTCCTTATAAAACATGTTCCCTATTCCACATAGGATGCCAGTAAATTTCCTCTGAAAACTCTCTAAAGATTCCACATCCTTCCTATAATGAGGCGACCAGAAGTGAACACAACACTCCAAGTACGGTCTAACTAGAGTTTTATAGAGCTACAAAATTACATTGCGGCTGTTGAACTCAAACCCTGACTAATGAAGGAAAACATACTATACGCCTTCTTAACCACCCTATCAACCTGTGCAGCAACTTTGAGGAATCTACAGACGCGGGCCCCTAGATCCCTTTGTTCCTCCACATTGCTAAGTATCAGCTTACCTCATCCAAATCACTTATAAACACCACAAAGAGAAGAGGCCCCTGAACTTATGCCTGTGGAACACTACTGGTCATCAGTCTCCAGGCAGAATACACTCCATCCACTAACACCTGTTTTCTATGGGCGAGCTAATTCTAAATCCATTCAGCCAAGTCTTCTCTGGATCCCATGGTTCCAGACTTTCTGAAAGAGCCAGGCACTGTTGTTTGTCTTTCTAAAATCCACATACACCACATCCACTACTCTTATTTTCAACTTGCTTTGACACTTCTTCAGAGCATTCATAAGACCAGAAGATCATTGACATGGTCTTACGAATTCTTTGAGGAAATGACAAAACAAATTCAATCCAGGCTTGTGAGGTACAACCTGCCCCTCAGAGAACTGAAAAGCATCTGGAAAATACAGATTCGGTTATACTACAATTACTAGAAAATTCACCCAACAATTACACATATATACACTCAGTGGTCACCTCCTGTACATAATAAAGTGGCCACTGAGTGTACGTTTGTGGTCTTATGCTGCTGTAGCACATCCACTTCAAGTCTCAATGTGTTGTACATTCGTTCAGAGATGCTCTTCTGTACACCACTGTGTAATATGAAGTTACTTGAATTACCATCGCCTTCCTGTCAGTTTGAACCAGTCTGGCCATTCTCCACTGACCACTCTCATTAACAAGGGGCTCACTGAATGTTCTTTGCTTTTTGTGCCATCCTCTGTGAACTCCAGAAAATCCCAGGGGATCAGCAGTTTCTGAGATACTCAAACCACTCCATCTAGCACCAACAATCATTCAATGGTCAAAGTCACTTACATGACATTTCTTACCCATACTGATATTTGTTCTGAACAACTGAACCTCTTGCCCATATCTGCAAGCTTTTATGTATTAAGTGCTGCCAAATGATTGGCTGATTAGATATTGGCATTAATGAGTAGGTGTACAGGTGTATCTAATAAAGTGGCCACTTAGTATAGGTAATTATATAAAAGTTATGAGCAAGAATGTTAATCTACAAGAAGATAACAATTCTATACCCTAAAATAACCATCTTGTCCTGTGCATTGATGGAGAAAGTGAAGACTTGTCTGTTGGAGCAGAGAATATTAAATAACCTGCCTGTTCCAGTATTGATAATGACATACGCAAGCAGAAATATTCTCGATTGATTCTGAGCTTAGGAAGTTGAGAATGAAAATGATCTTGACCTTGACTTGACAGCATGTACGTGAGCTAGCAATTGAAATTAGAATTGAATTTGGATTGCTATTGTCACATACATTGAAGTACAATGGAAAAAGTTGACTTGCATACTGTTCATGCAGATCGATTCACTGCACGGTACATGAGGTAGTACAAGGTAAAATATTTACAGAATGCAAAATAAAACCCAGTAGCTACAGAGAAAGTGCAGCTTATGTAGACAATAATGTGCAAGGTCACAGTGAGGTAGATTATGAAGTCAGGAGTTCATTTTATTGTACTAGGAAACCATTCAATAGTATAACAGTGGGATGGAAGTTGTCCCTGAGCTTTGTAGTACATGCTTTCAGGCTTTTGTATCTTCTATCCAATGGGAGAGGAGAGAAGAGAGAAATCTAAAATGAGTGGGGTCTTTGATTATGCTGGCTACTGTACTGAGACAGCGGGAAGCATAGGCAGTGTCTATATTTCTCCATTTCCACCTAAAATGTTATCTTTCTTGTGTTAACGATATCTAATGAGCTGATCTCCACCACTGTTGGGACATGGATCTCCTAAGATTCACCATCTTCTGTAAGAAGTGGTGTCCATGTAACTCAGTGCTGTAAACCATAAGACATTGGAGCAGAGGTGGGTAATTCAGCCCATCAAGTCAGCGCCATCATTCCATTATGACTGATTTATTATCCCCCTCAAACCCATTCTTCTGCCTTCTTGCCGTAACCTATGATGACCTAACTAATCAAGGGCTTATCAACCTCCACTTTAAATATATCCATTGACTTGGCCTCTGCACATTCATTACCCTCTAGCTAAAGAAATCCCTCCTCATCTATGTTTTAAATGGACGTCCTTCTATTCTGAGGCTGTATCCTCTGGTTCTAGACTCCCTCACTATAGGAAACATCCTCTCCACATCCACTCTATCTAGGTCTTTCAATATTTGATGCTTTTCAATGAGACATCCCCTCATTTTTCTCAACTCCAGTGAGTACAGGGACAGAGCCATCAAACACTCCCCATATGTTAAACTTTTCATTCCCAGAATCATTCTTGTGAACCTCCTCTGGACTCTCTCCTATGCTAGCACATCCTTTCTTAGGTAAGGGACCCAAACCTACTCACAATACTCCAAGTGCAGTCTGGCCAATGTCTCATAAAGTCTCAGCATTACATCTTTACTTTTATATTCTAGTCCTCTCAAAATTAATTCTAACAATGAATTTGCCTTCCTTACCACTGGGCCAACCTGCAAGTTAATCTTTAGGGAATACTGCACCAAAACTCACAAGTCCCTTTGCAATTCTCACCCTTTAGAAATAGTCTCGGCCTTCATTCTTTTTACCAAAGTACATAACCATATACTTCTCTACGCCACATTCCATCTGCTGCTTCTTTGCCCATTCTCTTAATCTATCCAAGTCTTTCTGAAGACCCCCTGCCTCCTCAACATAATTTATTTTTTGTTTATGTCCTCTTGCTTGTAGATCTCCAATATTAGATGTGTTGAGTGATCCTTGTGGAACCCTATAGTGCCTGGGAGACATCCTTGGCATGCCCATGACATTCGTGAAGAGGTGCAAGGTCTAGAGACAAATAGGCATTGGAGGCAGTTTTGAATGTGAATGCAAAGAAGGTTCAGTGTACAGTATACAGCATGTGTAGAGTGCTGGCCAGCAGTCTCACTACGAATTCAGATTTAAAGTGACTGACATTTGAAATATTTCTGCATTAGTTAATGCTTGTTCTGTTGTGAATGAACAGTGGCCGTCATTTATCAGATCAATATAGTTGAAAATTATGCTGAGGTAGAAGTTGCACAATGGTTTGCATCATTTGGATTGGTCTGATGCGAAGAAAGCAGCACAAACAGATGTGGAAGTTTTGCACAAGAAGGAACATATAATATTACAAGTGATAACATTGAGACCCAATACATAAGAAATAGGAACAGGTATAGACAACATGGCCCTTTAAAACACATACCAACATTCATCACAACCATAGCCAATCATCTTTCTGCACTTGCCTTAATATAAAGACCATATGACATAGGAGCAGAATTAGGCCATTTGGCACATTGATTCTGTTCCCTCCTCAACCCCATTCCCTGGCCTTCTCCCATAACCTTTGATGCCATGTCCTATCAAGAACCTATCAATCTCTGTTTTAAATACACCCAATGATTTGACCTCCACAGCTGCCTGTGGTAACAAATTCGAAAATTTCGCCACCCTCTGGCTAAAGAAATTTCTCTGCATCTCTGTTTTAAATGGACGGCCCTTTATCCTAAGGCTGTGCCCTCTTATCCTAGACTCTCCCACCATGGGAAACATCCTTTCCACATCTACTCTGTCTAGGCCTTTCAGCATTCTAAATTCCAGTGAGTACAGACACAGAGCCATCAAAACGTCTCTCATATGATAACCTTTTCATCCCCAGAATCATCTTTTGAACCTGCTCCAATGCCACCAAATCTTTTTTTAGATGAGAAGCCTAAAAACTGTTCACAATACTCAAGGTGAGGACTCACCAGTGCCTTATAAAGCCTCAGCATCACATCCTTGCTCTTGTATTCAAGACCTCTTGAAATGAATGATAACATTGCATTTGCTTTCCTCACCAACAACTCAAACTGCAAGTTAACGTTTAGGATGTTCTGCACAAGGACTCCCAAGACCCTCTGCATCTCTGATCTGTGGATTTTCTCCCAGTTTGCAAAGTAGTCTGCATATTTATTTCTATTACCGAAGTGCATGACTTTGCATTTTCCAACATTGTATTTCCTTTGCCACTTTTTTTTGCCCATTCTCCTGATCTGCCTAAGTCCTTCTGCAGCTTACCCATTTCCTTAACACTACCTGCTCCTCCACCAATCTTCATATCATCTGCAAACTTGGCAACAAAGCCATCTATTCTATCATCTAAATCACTAATATACAGCATAAAGAAGAGGTCCCAACACCAACCCCTGCAGAACACCACTAGTCACTGACAGCCAACCAGACAAGTACAGTATCCTTTTATTCCCACTCACTGCCTCCTACCAATCAGCCAATGCTCTAACCATGTTAGTAACTGGAAATATCAAGAAATCTAAATTAGAGAACCTCTATTTTAAATTACCTCAACTAATGTTCAGATTGAGATTGCTCCCCACAGACAAAATGCCCCACTTCAAATATCCTCCCACATACTCATAGACCGGGACCACTGGTTTTGGTCTTTTCAAATACGGGAAGCATCCTTCCTACATTCATTCTGTCAAGCCATATAAGAATGCTTTGAGTTTCAATGATACCTCTTCTGTACTTTAGAAATTATACATCCAATCTATTCAATCTCTCCTCGTTAGACAAACACATTATCCCTGGAACTGGTCTATTGAAAATGTACAAAATTTTCATGCAACTTTCAATTTTGTAATGCCATTACTCTACTAGAATTATGTAGTGGAATTTCTAGGCTATCGTATTTAACTTCAGACATGTGACTTGGCAAGAGGCCAATGACACAAAATTGATAAAACAGAAATGTATACTTTTCATTGACAAATAATGGGGCTAACCAATCAGTCTACAACAGACTCAATCTCAAGGAAGACTAGCATTAACCATATAACAATTACAGCACGGAAACAGGCCATCTCGGCCCTTCTAGTCCATGCCAAATGTTTACTCTCACCTAGTCCCACCAACCTGCACTCAGCCCATAACCCTCCATTCCTTTCCTGCCCATATACCTATTCAATTTTACTTTAAATGACAATATCGAACCTGCCTCTACCACTTCTACTGGAAGCTCATTCCACACAGCTACCACTCTCTGAGTAAAGAAGTTCCCCCTCCTGCAACCCCTAAACTTTTGCCCCTGAACTCTTAACTCATGTCCTCTTGTTTGAATCTCCCCTACTCTCAATGGAAAAAGCCTATCCACATCAACTCTATCTATCCCCCTCATAATTTTAAATATCTCTATCAAGTCCCCCCTCAACCTTCTACGCTCCAAAGAATAAAGAGCTAACTTGTTCAACCTTTCTCTGTAACTTAGGTGCTGAAACCCAGGTAACATTCTAGTAAATCTCCTCTGTACTCTCTCTATTTTGTTGACATCTTTCCTATAATTCGGTGACCAGAACTGTACACAATACTCCAAATTTGGCCTCACCAATGCCTTGTACAATTTTAACATTACATCCAACTCCTATACTCACTGCTCTGATTTAAAAAGGCCAGTGTACCAAAAGCTTTCTTCACCACCCTATCCACGTGAGATTCCACCTTCAGGAAACTATGCACCATTATTCCTAGATCACTCTGTTCTACTGCATTCTTCCATGCCCTACCATTTACCGTGTATGTCCTAATTTGATTAGTCCTACCAAAATGTAGCACCTCACACTTATCAGCATTAAACTCCATCTGCCATCTTTCAGCCCACTCTTCTAACTGGCCTAAATCTCTCTACAAGCTTTGAAAACCTACTTCATTATCCACAACACCACCTATCTTAGTATCATCTGCATACTTACTAATCCAATTTACCACCCCATCATCCAGATCATTAATGTATATGACAAGCAATATTGGACCCAGTACAGATCCCTGAGGCACACCACTAGTCACCGGCCTCCAACCTGACAAACAGTTATCCACCACTACTCTCTGGCATCTCCCATCCAGCCACTGTTGAATCCATTTTACTACTCCAATATTAATACCTAACGATTGAACCTTCCCAACTAACCTTCGTGCGGAACCTTGTCAAAGGCCTTACTGAAGTCCACATAGACAACATCCACTGCTTTACCCTCGTCAACTTTCCTACTAACCTCTTCAAAAAATTCAATAAGATTTGTCAAACATGACCTTCCATGCACAAATCCATGTTGACTGTTCCTAATCAGACCCTGTGTATTCAGATAATTATATATACCATCTCTAAGAATATTTCCCACTAATTTACCCACTACTAACATCAAACTAACAGACCAATAATTGCTAGGTTTACTCTTAGAACCCTTTTTAAACAATGAAACCACATGGGCAATACGCCAATCCTCCAGCACCGTCCCCGTTTCTAATGACATTTGAAATATTTCTGTCAGAGCCCCTGCTATTTCTACACTAACTTCCCTCAATGTCCTGGGGAATATTCTGTCAGGACCCAGAGGCTTATCCACTTTTATATTCTTTAAAAGCACCAGTACTTCCTCTTCTTTAATCATCATAGTTTCCATAACTACCCTACGTGTTTCCCTTACCTTACACAATTCAATATCCTTCTCCTTAGTGAATACCAAAGAAAAGAAATTGTTCAAAATCTCCCCCATCTCTTTTGGTTCCACACATAGCTGTCCACGCTGATTCTCTAACGGACCAATTTTATCCCTCACTATCCTTTTGCTATTAATATAACTGTAGAAACGCTTTGGATTTATTTTCACCTTACTTGCCAAAGCAACTTGTATCTTCTTTTAGCTTTTCTAATTTCTTTCTTAAGATTCTTTTTACATTTTTTATATTCCTCGAGCACCTCATTTACACCATGCTGCCTATATTTATTGTAGATCTCTCTCTTTTTCCAAACCAAGTTTCCAATATCCCTTGAAAACCATGGCTCTCTCAAACTTTTAACCTTTCCTTTCAACCTAACAGGAACATAAAGATTCTGTACCCTCAAAATTTCACCTTTAAATGACCTCTATTTCTGTATTACAACCTTCCCATAAAACAAATTGTCCCAATCCACTCCTTCTAAATCCTTTCACATCTCCTCAAAGTTAGCCTTTCTCCAATCAAAAATCTCAACCCTGCAGTCCTATCCTTCTCCATAATTATATTGAATTGTATTAAACGAAGTAGCATCAAAGTAAACTATTCACTGTATATTATAAGATATACATTTAACATCCACAAGAAAAAGGTCCTTGTTCCCCTCAAATATTTCATCTTTCACCTTTAAGCTATGACCTAATCTCACCCAGCCTCAGTGAAAAATGTTTACATTTACCCTATCTATGCTCCTCATAAATTTGTATACCTCTATCCAGTCTCCCCTTTTTCTCCTATGTTCAAAAGAATAAAGTCCTAACTCATTCAGCCTTTCCCTATAACTCACGTCTTCAAGTTCTGCAAACATATTTGTAAATTTTATCCGCACTCATTCAATCTTATTGATATGCTTCCTATACATAGGTGACCAGAACTGGACACTAGTCCTCATCAATGCCTTATACAACTTCAATATAGCATCCCGACTCATGTACTCAATACTTTGATCTATGAACGCTAAGATGCCAAAAGTTCTTTTTACGACCCTAGAAAGATATCACCAATACTCCCCTATAAAATGAGGGGTGACTTAATTGAAACCTATCAAATAGTGAAAGAATTTGATAGAGTGGATATGGAGAGAATGTGTTTTATGGTAGGAGAGTCCAAGAGGAGAGGACACAGCCTCAAAATAGAGGGGCATCCTTTTAGAATAGAGATGAGGTGGAATTTCTTTAGCCAGAGAGTGGTGAATCTCTGAAACTTGTTGCCACAGGCAGCTGTGGAGGCCAAGTCTTTTTGTATATTTAAGGCCAAGGTTGGCAGATTCTTGACTGGTCAGGGTATAAAGGGATATAGGAGGAGGCAAGTGATTGGGGCTGAGAGGACAAATGGATCAGCTATGATGAAAGGGTGGAGCAGACTTGATGGGCCAAATGGTCTAATTTCTTACGGTCTAAAATCCTCCAACTTTACTGGAAGCATAAACAACCAAAATCAGTGTTTTCCCAGAAGCCAATAATTGCAGCATGATGACCTTGTTACACAGAGTCAGAAAGCCAGATTGTTCACAAACACTGGAATAGTAGGTTTTTTTTTTTAGGAGCTTAGTTCTACGTATGGCAAGAGAAAAGATTACTAGGGTAGACAGAAAAAAGGAAATGTGAAATGTGATCAAAATCTCTTTCAAAAAGTGCAACAGCTCCACTGACTTCTGAGATCTATATCTTGTCTTGTACTTAAAATGACATGGAGGAAATCATCAGGCTCGTCTGCTCCACACTGGCTTCCTGGGGAGAAATCCCATTAATCCCATTTCACCTTCTCCTTACTTCTCTGTGTGTCAATCTCTGTCATACATATCAGGCATCTGATTCTCTGTTTTCCATTAATTTACAGTATTTAATTAACCTACACCTTTGGTTTGTGGGAGGAGACCAGTCCATGTAAAGAAACACATAGAGAAAGAACTTCCTCCTCAAACACAGTAATTGAGATCAATATTGAAACCAGGTCCTTGGTGGTGTAAGACAGGAACATTAACTGCTGAGCCAGTCCTGATGAAGTGTCTCAGGCCAAAACATCGACCCTTTATTCCTCTCCATAGATGCTGCCTGACCCGCTGAGTTACTCCAGCATTTTGTGTGTTATTCAAGAGACAATTAGAAATCCTTCATCTGTTATTTAAAGTGACTGTAATACAGTAGATCTACTGAAACAAGCATTTTCAGTGTAGCATCTTCAACAGTTAAAATCATCCAAGCCCCTTCACAAGTCATTTAGCCAAATCAAAATGGACGTTGAATCATAGGAATGAGAATGAAGAGTTGGGTTAATGAGAATGGCTTTAAAGGTTCCTATGGAAGAGAATAGTTTAAGGAGATTAATAATGGAACTCAGCATCATAAGCTACTACTGGCTATGGTGGACCACAGATGGGAGGACTCAAATTAAGCCATATTTGGAAGAACAGAAAATTCTGAGTGATGGTATGGGTGACAAAAGCAAAAAGACAAGTAATATTAAACAAACTGAACTAAGAGATTAGTCAACAGCCAGAGAGTAAAATATTCAACTTTATCCTAGTGTAATGTGACAATCACACAGGATAAACTGCTCAATCTTTAGCGCTCCCTGAAACAGTCATTTTGATTTTAGTATCTTGTAGTTCAAAAATGATCCAAAATGCACACTTCTGGAGATTTGAAAAAAATCACCTAACACACACACACATTTGATATTTCAGCAGCTTTCTAAATTCAACTTTTGAACATATAACCATTTGCCTTGTAACAATGTAAACCAGAGTCTAATGAGGGGAAGAAAAATTATGGCAACTCTTCATTAAACCTGTGAACTAATTTGAAAGTAATGATTTTTTAATGATTATCACAAAGAACGTAAGCCAAAACTGAAGGAAATATGCAATGTGTTTGCTCCTTGGAGGCTACACATTCTGTTCATTTGATGTGCATGAATCAGCTTTCAATATTTATAATATATGCCCATCTGTTTCCAAAGAATTCTTCAAAGCTTTTAGTTTGCCTTAAACATCCATATTTACCTGTACTGCAAGAGCACGAGCTACCAATCCTCGGAGGTATTGCATGGGATCTTCAGGTCCCTGCCACTTAGTCTGCCAGCTCAAAGGACACTGTGCAGATAAAATTTTAAAAAATTAGAATATAAACCTCTACATGATAAAGCTAAAATATTTATTCCATTTCCGGCTGTTCCTCCGCCTGCTTCACGAAAGCTTATTATAGATAAACTAAAAAAAATCATGAGCTGAGATAATGAGTGAATTGATCTTAAGTCCAAAAGGACCAATTATAAATTGCCAGCCCCTTTTTATGTTTCTTTTTGTTCATTAAATGTTGGCATTGCTGGCTCTCATTGCCATTCCAGTACTGTGCAGCTAATGAGCAACTCACTAAGCCATTTCACAGGGTAGTTGAACAATCATATTTCTGTAGGTCCCTGATAACATAAAGGCTACAATGGGTAGATTTCCCATTTGAAGCATTTTATAGACATTCCATGACATTCAAAGACACCATTGCTAACACTAACATTTTTCTTCTAGACTCCCCCTCACCACATCTGATTTTCTTTTCCACTGATTTTAATGAGAATACAAAATGGGCAAATGATTTACAAGCCGATTACAAGCTTCCAACAAACATCAATTTCACTCCAACAAAACAAAAGCATTTCATTCTTACCACGATCACTGTTTCACTATCAATTTATCCCTCCTCCTTTCCTTACACTGATATATTCTCTTTAATTTCTATGAGTGTTCATTAAGACCAGTAGGTGATTAACAATAGATACAGGAATTTGTTAATTTTGGAACTATATATGAATATGAAACATTATTCAGTACAACTAAGACTTTATCTGAGACACAAAGAAATCTGAGGAGTTATACAATACCACATTAGATCTTTCTGTTCATTACAATTTTACATTAGGCGACATTGGAATTTTACAAAATATTAGTATAACAGTAGTATAAGATATGTGACAGGTAAAAATATTTTGAAGATTGTTCTTAACTGATTCTTTACAGAATGTGAAGGACAAATTAAGTAAGAAAGTTTTAACACTTATTTTTCACCTAACAAAAATGAAAATATGTATCTTCGTCATCTAAATATGAGAAGCTTTTACACGTTTCATAGGGCAACAGTGCTATTTCAGGTATTGCAACTCCAGATCAAATCAGATTAGATTAGTCTATTGTCATATGCACAAAGGAGCAATGAAATTCCTTGCTCATAGAGAAAACAGAATAAACAGTACACATGGTAAAAATAAATACAACAATACAATGATGAACACAGAACAACAGAATGATGCAAAGATTGTAGCACAATCTAAAGTAGAGCAAGTTAAGTTATAAATGTAGGTTCCAAGGCCTAGGTCAAAGATTTCAGAGATAACCTTATTTGGTATTATAATGTTGAAGGTTGAGTTATAATCAATGAATAACATCCTGACGTGTATTCTTATTGTTGAGGTGATTCAGAACTGAATGTAGTGCAAGAGAGACAGTATTCTAGTAGACCTATTTTTCCTTTATGCAAATTTCAGGTTGTCTAGATTGTGTGGGCAGGTAGATTTGATGTGGGCTGTTACCAGCCTCTCAAAGCACTTATGGGAGAGGTTTAGAACTACTGATCAATAGTCACTGAGGCAGGACACTTCACATTTCTTGGGAACTAGAATGATGGAGATTTCCTTGAAGCAGATGGGGACAGCAGACTGTTGAAGTGAGAAATGAAGATGTCAGCAAAAGCAGACACCAGTTGATTGGTGCATAGTTTCAGAACCTGACCAGGAACTCCTCAGGTCCAGCTGGTTTCTGAGAATTTACTTTCATGAAAAAAGATCCAGCTTCTCTAACTGAGAATTATGGGACAGAGACAGTGGAAGATTAAGGATGTACCTTGGTGGAACTTTATCTGCTCAAAACAAATGTCAAAGGCACTGAGCTCATCCAGAAGAAATGCAGCATTGCTAGCAATCGCCCGTGATTTCAGCTTATAGCATGTAATGACATTTTAGGCCTTATCACAGTCACCTGGCTACAGCCTGCTTGAATTGAACCCTGCACTTGCTCTGGCCTTCCCTCTAGGAATCCCTGATAGCTTTATGGAGATGATATTTGGCTTACTTGTGGAGCTGAAAGCACAGCTTCAATTATAAATATGTTCAAATTTAATCTCAGATGCTGTGTGAAGTTTGTACACTGAGCAGCAGTTTATTAGGTACAGAAGTGACCACAGTTGTGGAACCCAGTGTGGTCTTCTGCTGTGGTAGCTCATACACTTCAAGATTCAATGTGTTATAAATTCAGAGAAACTCTTTTGCACACCACTGTTGTAACACATGGTATTGGAACTACTGTCACCTTCTTGTCAGCTTGAACCATTCTGGCCATTCTCCTCTGCATTCTCCCATTAACAAGACATTTTTTGCCCACAGAACTGTTGCTCACTGGATTTTTCTTGTTTCTCCACACAATTCTCTGTAAACTCTAGAGACTGTTGTGTGTAAAAATCCCAGGAGATACTCAAACCACCCCATCTGGCACCAACAATCATTCCATGGTTAAAGTCACTTAGATCATATTTTTCCCATTCTGATGTTTGGTCTGAACAATAACTGAACCCCTTGACTAAACCTGCATGCCTTTTATGCATTAAGTTGCTGTCACATGATTAGCTGATTAGATATTTACATTGACAAGGTGTACAGGTGTACCTAATAAAATGGCCATTGAGTGTATGTTCTCACCATAACTATGTGGCTTTACCCTTGCTGCTTTGGGTTCCACCAAAGGTGTGTTGGTTGGTAAGTTAATTGGCCACTGCAGAATTACCCCAGTGTTGGCTGTTGTGGGTAGAATCAGGGAGTATCAAAGTGCATGTATAAGGTAATAGATTACAAAGAAATGAATTGGTAAGTGGGATTACTCTGAGAACCAGTGTACATTTAATGGAGTGAATAGCTACTATTCAGCAGTATGAAAATGGAAATATAAAGTAATTTTCAATGACTTTTGTGGTTTTGTTGGAATGAAAATGCAGTCTCCTAGTGAGTACATGCTATGAAAAAAACTAAATAGCTAATATACGTTTCACAATAGGCCATTGCACAACTTTGACTTTTCCAAAAGATGCAATGCTGGTTTATCATTTGTACCAAAACATAAACTTGTTAAGTAAATGACATTTTGAGAAATTAATTAGTACAATGGCAACAATTTTAGATTAAATTGTTTTTGACTTCATAATCTAGCCATTAATCACACAGATAATGAGACTCAATTATAAGACAACTTCAAAATACATTTTCTGGCACTTAACTAATCTAATTGATCACCGGCTGCATTGATCAGGAATTAAGAATAATATACAGTAGATTCCAGCTAATTGGGACACATTGGGACCAGTATATTTTGGTCCAAATAAGTGGCTACTGTGATTAACCATTAGGCATAGTAACAATTTATGCATTTGAATGAAATACAGAACAAATTAGAATATTACCAATACTACTATAGTACTAAAAAAAACTTTTACTTCCTCATAGTAATCGATGGAGGAATTTATCCATTGAATGCTGTGACGTTCCTTTGATTGACTGTAAATGAACAAAATCAGTGCAGGTAGTGGACTGCCTTCAGACAATAGTTTCAATGATTGCATCCTCCAAATCTTTATTTTCATTGTGACATTCAAGATGATTGTCGATACCTTCAAATTCTTCGTAATTCCTACTTGTTGAAGTAGTGAAATCATTTCATTTTCATCCCAAGCTGTTTCTGGCATCTCCAAGCCCAAATGCTTGGAACTGCATTGAGCAAAACAGTAATGAATTGTTTTACTGCTTGGCTCTTGCCAACTATCAGTGACAAAAATCACTGCTTTTTGAACACATGCGTAACTGACGCTATTTAAAACCTATTTGCTCTAAGCATGATGTAGTTTCTAACAAATACACAAGTGCACATGACTGGCACTAGTTAGAAAGTTCAGCAACTGTCTGCTGTTCCAATTAAGTGGCAGAGTGTCCCAAACGAACAAAAGCAATCTAGCCATTTTCTCAATTAGCTTTTGTTATTTTTTTTTTTTAAAAGAGTTGTTCCAAATAATTGCCTGTCCCGACTAACCGATGCCCCAATTAACCAGAATCCATTGTAGAAGTTTTTATTCTTGACTGAATACATGAAGATATTTGACATTTTGAATTATTTACTTCTGGCTTTCTCACAGAAGTAGGTCCTGAGAGATAAACGAGGAACTATCCTACTTCAAGGATTTGTGTTTGTCTTTATCAGTTATAAGTCATGGTTATTGATCATAGCTAGGAGGTTACGATTGTTTGCTATATGAGAGTGAAAAGAAGTCACATTTATTTGCTTGTGTTTGAGGAATGCTGATATTATTGTTTAGGGACTGTTTCAAAGCAGAGGACATTGCTTTTTAGATCAATGTTGTTCGACAGCACAGCAAGTAAGCACACTGGCAAAGGAATGCAAAGTTGCAAAACGTGCATAGCAGGTCAAGCTGTGTGAATATAACGATAATTGAACAATTATCTTAGACCTTATTATGACCCTTGACCCATTATGAAATAAAGAAAATGAGTTAGCATAATTTGTAGAATTCAGTATCAAATCCGGAAGGCTGAAGTGTGCCCAGATGAAAGATAAGTTGTTGTTCCTTTAGCTTGCCTTTGGTGTTTTTTTTTAGTGCAAAAGGTTAAAGAATGATTGATCTGAGTGGCGGTGGGATGAAGAATTAAAACGTCAGGCAAGAGGAAGTTCAGGATTACCTCTGCGGACTGAATACAGGTGTTTTGAGAAGAAGTAATCAAATCAGTATTTTGGTTTCCTCAATGCATTGGAGGCCACACCATGAATACCGAATGGAACATACTGAAATGAAGAAATTCTGATGGATGAATGGTGCATATAGAAGAAATACTTGAGTTGCCAAATGGTGGAGAAGGAAAGTGAAAGGACAGGATTTGCATCTGTTGCAACTGCATGAGAAAGCACATAAAAAGATGAGTGATGGTAGAGACAGAGCAAGCAGGCATTAAGGAAAGCAACAGTCCTTTTGATGTGCTGAAAAGAAGTCTTTTCCTCCACTCTTCTACCCCTTCACTTCCTCCCTCTCTGTATCAGAATGGACCAGGCACTTCAGGTATGATATTCGCACAGCCTTCTCTCCTCAAAAGCACAGCCTGACTGGCTGCCTGTGTCCTGTACCCCTGTTCTTTAGGAACTCTTACATTCTCGTCTATATTCTCAATCACTATGTATCCATATTCACAGCTGAACAAAGTACCATGTTCTAAAGTTTATTAATGCCACACTTAGGTAAATGTCAACAAGATCATGTCATCTCATCTCTGAAATACAGCTCTTTTATACATGTTTATATATATATTCTGTAATAAGATCTGGCACCAAACGTCCTTGGAAAATCTCAACCTCAGCAATGATGAGCAAGTTACTAGCATGTAGAAAGCATCTGCTTTCACTCTACTAATGATATGGGAGCCATCTGAAGGCCAGCTGGTCAGAATTCAGGACTAAAATACTTGTGTGAGGAAGAAAGTTAAGGATAGCAAGGTTCAGGGACCTTAATGTAAGAGATGTTGTCAATGAAGACAAAATGAAAAAGAAAGCATATATAAGGATTATGATGATGAAAACTTACAGGGCCTTTGAGAAATATGTGGAAAGCAGGAGGGAAGTTAAACAGGGAATCAGGAGGATTAATAGTGTCTATTAAAAGTACTTGGTGGGTTATATTAAAGAAAATCCCCTGGCATTTTATATGCAATGCCCTGGTTAAGATTTTTACTGCCATGCTGTAGGTATTTCATTTTAGCAGTTCTGTAAGAGCAGTCTGTTCTGCTTTCAGCTTGTTTGGGTTTGATTTGAGATAAGATGCTAGTTATTCAACATAGGAATGTGGCGTCAGCCAATCAGGATGGTAGAATTGGGGGGAGAGGTCTTCTTGGCAGGAGCTGGGAGGAGACAGAGAAAAGATGGCTGAGGATGCTGTCCCTTTTACATAAGGTGTTTTGTGCAGATGAATGGCTTTAAGGAGGAAGGAGCAATACTCCCGTCGGAGACCCATTTGTTCGAAATGGATTTCGAGCAACAGTCAGAAGGTGGTGTGTGCTTTCATACAGACTGAGAGTCCAGCGTGTGAGTGACAGTCAAGTTCAAGATGAGCTCCAACTTAAATGCACCTTTGACTGTTTAAGAGTAATGGGCTTCTTTTTTGTTTTTTTTTTCATTTAATAACTTTGTTTGCTTAAATTAGCATTATTAAATATACTTCTTTATAATTGTATGCAGTGTACAATCTGTTATTTCTTGCCTGGGGTGGTAAATCACACAGTATTGACACAAACCAGGGTTTGGGTGGGCAAGACATCCCAACCACATGGAGTTGGCGGGACCAACGTTGTATACACTCTAGACAGACGGAGCTAGAGAAGGTGGGTTTATCGCCACGGGATCCAGTGGCTGTTAGTAAGGGGCTAACAAGCCGGCTTTCCAGAGACACCCACAGAAAAAGGGTTTCAAATATATACAGTACATTAATACCTAGAGTACAACAAGGGAGAGGACAACAAGGGAGAGGCATTTGGACAGACGCAGAAACAGGCAGGGCACACATGCAGTTTGGCATCATAGTTAGCATTGGCATCGTGGATGGAATAGCTTGTTTCTGTGCTGTAACATTCTGTGTTCAATGCGATCAACTGATAAGGGGACTATGCAAATCAGTCACCCAAACAATGTACATAAGGGGCACAATAATTGGTGAAAATGGTACACTGGAAGAATTGTACCTGGTAAGAATGTTTTGCATAGATTTCTACCTTCTGTAGTATTTTGTTTCCAAATAACAGCAACTTGCATTAACTGCAGAACTATTCCCATGCCACTTTAGGGGATATAAAAGCAGCTTAGTCAAAGAGGCTGGGTGTCAGAAGCATCATAAGAGAAAGAAAATAAGTGATTAGATTTAGGAAATAAACACTTAGCTTAGAGTTTTGACAGTTGAAGGTATCACCACCAAATAAAGAACAATTAAACTGGGATTGATAAAGAAGCTAGAACTGGATAAGAACAAACATATTGAAATCTTCAGGATTGGAGGAGATTAAAAAGACAGAGATAAAATCATAAATAATTCTGAGAATTGGTATTGCTTAATGAGAGCCAATTTAAGCCACTACAAAAAGCATGATGAATAAATAAGCCGTGTAAAGAGTTTGGATAGGCATATTGTGTGTCTATTTGACTTCAGGTTAATGGAATACAGATGATTCTGGTTAATTTGGACACATTAGGACCAACGCATTTTAGCCCAATTAAGCGGCTGCCCCAATTAGCCGAAGTTTCATGGAAATAGTTAAAAAGAGATAAGAAATTTTAACTACTGCTTAATCAGTAACACATTATGTATTTAAATGAAAAAACTAATCAGAATATTACTAATACAGCATCATAAAACTGTGTATTAGGTCCCAATAGTTATCAATGGAGAAATTCATTCAGTGTACATTGCTGACTTCTTTTGCTTGACTGTAAACAAACAGAAATCAATGCAGACACCTAGTGCAGATAATGGACTGCCTTTGTACAATGTTTTGCTGGTTGCAGCCTCCAAATCTTCACTTTCGTTGTAGCATTCTAGATGATTGCTGATAGTTTCAAATTTTTCATAGTTCCTAACTTAATGAAGTAGTGAAATCTTTCTGGCATCTTCAAGCCTGAATGGTTGAAACCCCAGTAAGCAAGACAATTCTGAATTGTCTGACTGCTCATTGCTCAGCAACTATTTAGTGACAAAACTCACTACTTTTTAAACACAAACACATGCAACTGATGCTATCTAAAAACTGTTCGCTCTAAGTAAGGTGAGGTGTCTAAAGGCCATACAAGTGCACGCAACCAATGTAGTTGGAGAGTTTGGCAACAGTCTCCTGTCCCAGTTAAGTGGTATAATGTCCCAAATAAATGAAGGGAAGCCTGGCTATTTTCCCAATTAACTGGAATCCATTGTATATAGTAAGGCCAACCAGGAATTAATTGAAACAGCAAAACTGAGAAGGAACAATGATATTAAAGAGCAGCAGGATGAGGTGTAACATGAAAAGAGTTGGACACTGTCACAGTAAACGAAATGAGACGCACTAGTGAGAGCATAGTTTTGTAATGTAAAACTCCTCTAAGGGTAAGGTGACAATTTACAATCTTGAATCTTGAAACACAATACCAAGTTGTAACAGCTCAGTTTGGTTAAGGAAAAGGCATGGATATAGTTATCAATACACTGGTGACAGAGAAGAGTGTGAAACCCGAATAGACAGGAATCTATTCATATGAAACGACCAACAAGATCAGAATCTAAATTTCAAAGTGTTGCCTGTAATCTGCATGAAGAGGAATTATTTGTTCAATACATGAAGGATGTCAGCCAGGTATTGGAAGATGACGCTGGAAGGGGAGAGAAAGTCAGCGGAGAGAAAGTCAGCAGAGACAATGACGACTGAATATGTCTACAAGGAAATTAAAACTATGGATAAATCTATTCTGTCACTCTAGTTTAAAACTTCTCACCGCATCATTCAAGCTCTGGAGGTATGACATTGAAAATGCAGAAACATGAATGGATTTCTAATTCATCATAATTTGATTAGAAATTATTGTGGTCAGAATAATCAGAATAAAACATATGTACTGACTGTACAGTAACATCTTTTCATCATTAATATGTTAAAACATATTGGATAAAATTTACTTGAGATTAAATTACACTTACACTGCAAGATGCAAGAAAGGCATTCAGCTGCATTCTTCCTCTGTTGTGACCCCTGAGTCTCACCTGTTTAATTAAGCCCTTTGCCCTTAGAAATAGTGACTCATTTCTAATAAAACATGGTTCCTGTGGGTTATGGTCTCTTATTTTTATTGTTTTTCCAACTATAGCATTAAATCTGATTTTTATATTGAACAATCTAATTTTCTAATTTACCCAGGTAACAGTAGATTATAATTTCCTGAACAACTTCAGAACATCTAACACGGACAAGAGAGAACATGGAGTAAATAATTTGCTGTCAAGCAACCACTACGATGTTGGAAATTACAGTATCAGAGTATGGAAGTTCTGGATGGCGAGCTGTTAAATGTGTATACCTGGTGTCACACCTGGTGATGCTGAAGTAGAAGTTCTGTTGATCTTAGGGCAACAACCTGTTTAAGTAAATTTAAAATGCTACAAGATTGTAAATTAGAATGCAGGTTCCAAAATACCAAAGTTGGCTGATGAGTTTTGCAGTAGGTTTAGATTAGACTGAAGGAAATATCCAAAAAAATTGCTTCTGGCACCTCAAGGTTGCAAGTCAGCATCACTAGAAATTCAATGACTTGACAGAAGCAAGGAAAGTGCCCCAGTGGTCTCGTCTCTTTACATTGGGTATGCTAGACATCAATGTAATCTCACACTGCAGAATTAAAAGATGCACAAGACCTTCACACAGTATTCTATGGCAAACTTCCCAGGAAATATTCACAATTAAATCTGAGATTAAAAAGGTCTGCATGAGCAACATAATCAAAACAAGAACATCTCCTTTTTAATATCATTTTGGTCGAGGCACATGTGCCCATTGTAGTAAAACTATTATTCATGGGAACAGATGCTTGCTGTTGCCTAGAAGTTATTTGTGATGTGATCTTCTTCCTTGACAAATTCAAAGCAGAATTAACTGATGGTGGCAACTGCCAAGAACATTATCTGAAGCTCAGGTAGATATCTGCTTCAATAGCCATTTCACCTCAGCTCTTGCACGGCAGGGAGGCCCTACTGTGCGAGAGAGGACCTGACAAGCAACCATGCAAGGAAAGAGGAAGTGAGGACTGATCTTGCTGGAGTATTTGGGTAGCATCTATCTTGAGGAGCAAAGTATTCATGACCCTTTCTAACCATGATGGTTACAATGACCCCAAGTGTGATTCTAATCTAAAACTGGAGTTAGTAGCATTTTCATCCAATATGCTGGTCCATGTCAAACTATGGAAATTAGGAAGCAGGCTTTTCAATTATGGAAAAGAAAATTCATCTCTGTATCAAAGTGGAAAGCAACAGGCAATGATGTTGCAGGCTTTAATATGCACAGCATGACATGCAGACGGCATCCATATTGAAGTCGCAGTCATTTCGCACAGAAACAGGCTCTTCATCCCACCAAATCAGCACTGACCATGAAGCACCCAGTTATATCCATTTCTTTAAGGTTGTTATAGCTGGGGAGTGGCAGTGGGGACAAGCTTCCATTACTTATTAAATGCTCCCAGTGCCGTGTGTCTCAAATATCCTCTGACAATCAGATCTAGCTCCTGTTCTTCACTTGTAAATTAGCTACTGAGAGTAGAAGAGGAAAAGTTGGGTTACTGGTGTCTTAAAACCAGTCGGTTTGGGCAAATGAGACTCGTCAGCTGTGGTTGGCAGCTCATCTGGGAGATGCAAATCTCTGATCTCAAACACCTGCTGCTCTGCGGCTATACCCACTCATGACAAAGGCTTCAGGAGTAAACCCTGAGGAAAAATCTGGAACTGGAGTCCCTGAGACAGTCCTACAATGAGTTTAATGCTGACTGGCAACTCCTGCGATGCTGCTGGTGCCAAACTGTGTCAGGGTCTGCTATTTTTGTTATGTGGAGAATACTCACAGGGTCACAAGGGGAAAATGGAAATTCCATAAAGACAGCACCAAAGGTTATGATAGAACTGGAGTTGCAAGGCTGTAGTTCTACAAGCTGCACAACTATGCTGCCTTATGCAGTATTGTTTATTTGGGTCCAAAAACTTTAGATTTAAATAGGCCACCTACAAATGTCTGAGGCATAGCATATACAAAATATATAACAAAATAAAAACAATTTTCAGAAGGTACCTCTTGATTCATCAGGGCATTTGCCAGCTTCTGCACTGAGGATGTTAATAAAGATGTTCCTCTTATAACTTTGCTCAACGCTGCCAGAGACTGATGAACACTTTGCACCAACTGTATGGCATTGTATTGTTCCAAAGCTATGAATGACTGGATAGGAGAACCCTGCTTCTCATTTGGAGGAGATATTTTTTGGTGAATTAACTGAGAACCCTAAGAAGAAAATGGTAGATGTTAGAAATGAAATTAATTAAAAAAAAAAAAAATATTGATAATCTTCCTCTTGCTATTCTATAAAAGATTTACACTGATTTTTCATTTTCAATACACTATTTAGGTTTTAAACAAGAATAGGTTCAATTTATTCTCATGAAGTTAAAGGAGGAATATTTTAGGAATACTACATAAACCAGCATTCCACCATATGCTTCCAAACAAGCAAGATAATAAAAATTGTCTCCTCAGAATTAGAGAAAGCACATTAAATTTTTACTTCACTATCCCACTAATGTTTCAGTGTGTAATTTTTATTCTTTGCACTGGCAGTCAATGCTGTGTCTTTATAAGATAGAATAAGCCTAGAAGCTTTATCCTGTAACATAATTTTTATACACATTACATGATTGAGCTTCTATAAAAGCATTTACTAAAGAACAAAAAAATTGCTATAACTGCCAGAGGCATGTTGAGAAATTATACACAAATTCCAAAGACAGAATGCAAATTTCAAATTTAACCTACACTGTCTCTTTTCAGGGATGAAAAAAATAAGCCGTTTTCTAAACTTTTAAAGAGATTAAGGCTTTCAAATAAA
Source organism: Hemitrygon akajei (assembly GCF_048418815.1). Classification (NCBI taxonomy): domain Eukaryota; kingdom Metazoa; phylum Chordata; class Chondrichthyes; order Myliobatiformes; family Dasyatidae; genus Hemitrygon; species Hemitrygon akajei. The sequence continues at coordinate 150,382,769 of NC_133127.1, read as the reverse complement.
TTATTAGTAACAACATTGAAAGCAAGGTACTCCTTTACTTTAAATGACTTTTTCTTCACACCGAGAATATCAATTGTTTTTTGAAAAGCAAACTACAGATGCTTGAAATATGAAATTAAAAATAAGAAAATTCAGGAAATACTCCAAGTTAGACAGCATCCATGGAGTGAAAAATGCGTTAATGCTTCAAGACAAGGAATTTTCATCAGAACAATTCTGACCTACTAAGTTTTATGAATACTTTCTGCTCCTGAACCAGCTGCAATTCTGCCAATTCATTGTCATGCTAATTGTGTTATTAAGAAGGAGAGGAAGGTAATAATTCAAAATATAATCCATCTTGGTTGCCAGTGAACACCAACTAGATATTGGAATCTCTATAATAAGCAATACTTGGTACTACAGCTAAGATTAATAGAGTCATAGACCCACACAGCATGGAAACAGGCCCTACAGTCCACCATGACCATGCTCCTCATCTATTACCCATCCACACTAGTCCCATTTACAAGACTTGGTCCATAGCTTTCTATGCCTTGACAATTCAAGTACTTCCCTAAATACTTATTAAGCACTGTGAAAATACCTACTTCCCCCTCTGACTTAGGTAGATTGTCCCTAATTCCAGCCATTCTACGGGTGAAAACATATCCTCAGAATCTCCAAAATCTCTTCCCCTCTTACTCCAAACCTATATCCTTTTGCCTTCTGTTTTTGGCACCTCTAGTTAGAGAATTGTTTCCTGCTATCCACCGGATTTATACATCAATCATATGTGCACTCTCACCCCTCAGTTTCCCCTGATCTCTTGCTAACCTGTCTTCATAGCCACCATCACCCTCTGCCCCCTATTGACTTCGCACCCAATTTGTCAAATTGCCTTGGCTTCCATGGGATCTTCAACCAGTTTCCTGGTGTATCTCCTTTGCATCCTCTTCGGTGCATTTTTTATCCAACAGGGTGGTAATCAGAACTGCACATATACTCCAGCTGTGGCCTATCCAAATTTTATAAAATCTGTAACATAATGTTCCTGGTCTTATAGTCTAGGCCTGATTATTGAAAACTAATACTCTGTACTGTTTCTTTATCAGCTTCTCTACCAGTACTACCAACCTTAGGGATCAATAGATTTCTACACTAAGGTCCCACTGTTCTTCAGTCTGTCTTAAGGCCCCACCACTCATTGTGTATGTTCTACCCTTATTAGCCTTCCCAAAGTATATTATCTCACACTTACCAGGGTTAATTGCTACTTTTTTTATTGATCTGCCTATTTTACCAACTAATCAATATCTTCATCAATATTACCAATTTACATATCATCTGCAAACTTATTAACCACTCCTCCAACATTCATATCCATAGCATTATAACAAATGAAAAACTAAGTTCTCATCACTGATTCCTGTGAGATGTAACTATTGATCACACGCTTCCAATCACAAAGACAACCCTTCACCATTGTCCTCTGCTTGTCACCGTATCAGCTCTGGATTCCATGTCCCAAGGACTCTAAACTTTTGGACTAGTCACTCATATGGAACCTCATCAAATACTTCACTGAACTTCACATAGAGTTCTCAGTGCATCTTTTGAATCGTTTGAAACCTTCTTCTTGTAGCAATTTACATAATGCTTCTGGGGTCTGCTGATTGTTGATGAAAAACCCCAGAGAAAATTTAGGCTAATTAACTAGATATTTTTCATTACACATACATACACTAAACAGATATACAAGTGATATTTTACATGGATAGCATCTTACCTGGTTAAGTTTTTTCCAGAGGTTAAGAATGGGAGACAACTCAGTGGACCAAATTTCTCTGTCAAATTTGCACCCTGCTGCCATTGACCTGCTTAGAATCCTCAGCTGGGAAATGACCTGGAAAGGAGAAAATCGTGACTAGGAATAACCAAGCATTCATACATATACGTGTTCACATTACAGTGAAAACAGAACTCTCAGAACAGTTAACATAATGGATTTAAATCCATTTACAATTATCAGTAAGTGAGATTTCTATTCCAATCCTGATTCAATTCTACTAGAATAATCTCAGTTTCTGCAAGGACCAAAAAACATTAAATCTTGGGCATGCCACTAAATCTTCCATGAATTTGTGGAAGTATTAACCCCATTATCACAATCTGCATCTGAAGAAGATAATAATCTAAATATTTGAAACAGGGAGCAACTACTCAACATCACAAATTATTCCGTAAATAACAGAGCCCAAATTACCCTGCAGGTACTCACCAGGCTTAATTTAACTACAGGTAGTCCCCGAGTTACGAACGTCCGACTTACGGACAAATTGTACTTATGAACCAAGGAAGGAGAACGCTATCTGCCATTTTAAGTCAGATCGTGATGCTGTCCGCCATTTTAAGTCGTTGCCATTGACATTGTGTTGAGTGTGTAACTTTGTATTTGGCTTAAATTTTTCTTATTAAGATTCACCTTGATCCCGCCCCCCCCCCACCCCCACCCCTCATTCCGGTCAGCTGGTGGCGCAGTGAGATCAGCGCTGGGCTCGAGAACGGAGGTTCCCGAGTTCAATCAAGTGACAGACCGCTCCCGTGCCGGGTTGATGTCAAGCTCGCAACTCAACCTCGTAAAAAAAACACTGCCACCTCCAGTTTAAATTCCCACGCGGAATATTGTGGATGATTAAATACCCAAACCCAGCACAGCCCCCACTTGTCCCATTTAGCCTGTCTCAGTGCGGTGGAGTTTAGGACCCGGGGAATTCAGTGCGGTGGTCCTTAGGACCCAGCAAACCTCGGGAGCCGGCGGAGCTCGGGACCGGCCGCCCGCAGTGTTTCTGTTCCAGGAAGCAATCACGATTGAAAATAAAGTGGAAATAATAAAGCATTTGGAAAGAGGTGAAACGCCGTCGGTCATTGGAAAAGCGTTAGGCTACAGTCAGTCAATGATCGGAACAATTTTAAAGGATAATGGATAAAGTGAGAATAATGGAGCATGTGAAAGGCCCTGTCCCGATGAAAGCTACAATTATTACTAATGAACACAGTGGTTTAATTATTGGAATTCAAACATTTCTTAAGTGTTTTGTATGCATAGAAAGGTAAAATATATACTATATACTAAGATAAACATTTGACTGACGTTAAATAATACCAGATTCACTTGTTCCGACTTCCGTACAAATCCAACTTAAAGACGGACTCAGGAACGGAACTCATACATAACCCGGGGACTGCCTGTACTTATCTCAAATAACGGCAACAGTATTAATTAATAAGCTATACTAAGTGACTTCCCCATGGTAACAATGTTAATACAAAATACAACAATTTATAATGCATTGTATTTCTGATAGTTTATTACTTTGTGATTTTGATTTAGGCACAATCAATCAGATTAATATAGGGCAGCATGGTAGTGTGGCAGTTACAGCACCAGTGACCTGGGTCCAATTCTGCTGCTGTCTGTGAGGAACTTGTACATTCTCCCAATGACCATGGGGATTTCCTCCAAGCGCTCTGGTTTCCTCCCACATTCCAAAGACATATGGATTATCAGGTTAATTAGCCACATCGATATAATTGGTAGCACGGGCCTGTTGGCTGGAAGAGCTTGTTGCCATGCTGTACAGGCAGTCCCCGGGTTATCGAACGAGTTCTGTTCCTGAGTCCGTCTTTAAGTTGGATTTGTACGGAAGTCGGAACAGGGACATCCGGTATTATTTAACGGCAGTTAGTCAAACATTTGTCTTAGTATATATTATATATTTTACCTTTCTATGCATATAAAACACTTAAGAAATGTATGTATTTCAATAATTAAACTACTGCATTACTACTTTCATCAGGGCAGGGCCTTTCACATGGTCTATTATTCTCACTTTATCCTTTACCTGCATCCTTTAAAGATGTTCCGATCATTGACCAACTGTAGCCTAACGCTTTTCCAATGACCAATGGCGTTTCACCTCTTTCCAATTGCTTTGTTATTTCCACTTTATTTTCAATCGCGATCGTTTTCCATCAATGGAACAGAAAACTGTGGATTTTATGTCTATCGCTGAGCAGCAGTGAACGGTCTGATTGGCCTATCAGAGTTCTCTTTAGGAACTAGTTGACTTGATCAGCATTTCTGATTTGGCTATTGTTCACGATCACACTTAATAAAAAAAATACAGCAATAGCCGTGGGCGGCGGGTCACTCCGGGTCCTAAAGTCCACCTGCACTAAGACAGGTTAAATGGAACAAGTGGGGGCGGTGCTGACTGGAAAAGGGGGATCAGGGTGAATCTTGCTCAGAAATATTTAAGCCAAATACAAAATTACACACTCAACACAGTGTTAATGGCAATGACTTAAAATGGCGGACAGTGTCATGATATAACTTAAAATGGTGGCCAGCATCATGATCCGACTTAAAATGGTGGACGGCGTGCTCCTCCCTCCATTCGTAAGTACGAGTTGTTCGTGACTGGGGACTACCTGTATCTCTAAATAAATAAACTCACACATCACCACGTACAGGTATCCAATCACAGAATGCACCGGAGGTCAGACACGGACATAACAGGCCTGACCATTCTCAACAGGATTCATCATTGAGTCCAGAGGTGTTCAACAGATACACTGACCCTTCAGCTTTACGCCAGTCATTGTTGGACTATCTCGTGCACTTTTAGTATGTGGAAAGCAGATCAAATTAAACACCAAGTTCTTGAAACCACTCACTGCAACAGAAGATTAGTCTGTAGATCCAGCCCAACCATGAATGAAAGATAACAAATGATCTTGGCACTCCATCACTCTGCTGGTTGCTAACTGGCAAATGTTCCCAGTCCTGCAAAATCTTGATTTTAAAATACCCATACAGTAGCATGGCAGTTAGTGTGATGCTATTACAGCCCGAGGCGTTCCGAAGTTTGAGGTTCAATTCTGGTGCTGTTCCATAAGGAGTCTCTGAACATCCTCCCTGTGGAAGGCATGAGTTTTCTTCAGGTCCTCTATTTTCCTCCCACAGTCCAAAGATGTACCGGGTAGGTTAATTGGCCTTTGTAAATTGTCCCTTGATTAGGTTAGGGTTAATTGGGTTTGTCGGGGGTTACTGGGGTGGCATAGCTCAAAGGGCTAGATGTGCCTTTTCCACTCTGTATCACTAAACAAACAAATGTTCCATCATTTTTCATATTCTACGTTTATATCTTTGTCCAACCCTACGAACTTCCAACCTTTTCACTAATTCCAACTTGATGCACATTTGATTTCTTTCACCTTCCTTGCAGCTTTGCCCAAGGTGCAGCAATCCTAAGCTCTGCAATTCCCTTCTTGTGCCTCCCTCCAAGATGCACCCGAAAACCTAACTTTTTGACCTAATTTCTTGCTGCATTAGATCTTACTGTCTAAGTTTGTTAAGGATTTCAGGATGCTTAATTTTGTTAAAAACATTACACATAAACAAATTGTTTTTATTGTAGAAAGGAAAGCATTAAGTAAGAAATAACAATGCAATTAAAGAGAAGAGATGGTTATTTGGCCTGTTATAGCCAATGTGGTTAAATTTCATTTCCAAGACCTGAACCACTCTTACCTGACAAGGCTGTGCAGTACTTGGAACACATTGAACCACTGTAAATACTATCTTCCTGATGAAGTGTATGACTTCTCAGCTAGACTGAAACAGTTTGACCTGGAAACACAATTGGATCCAAACTGCTAAACACTCACTAAAATATTATAAACACACATTCCCTCTTGCAACAAAAGGCCTGCAGACACCAGTGACAAGCAGTAACTGAAGAAGGCCGAGGGTTCCCACACATCCTCTGCTCTATGTAAGAAAAGTTGCCAATCATCAGAGGCAGGAATGGTCATGGCAAATGGCAATCTTAGAGGATTGTAACAAACTTCATTATTCACTCCATGTACTTAAAAAATTCTTCAATCAGCAACTTCTTTCAGCCCTCCCTTCACACTAAAAGCTTACCCTTGTCAAAAAGGAAAGGTCAGTCTCTCTAATGCTTCAGTGCCAACCAATGCAACCATAACATGCAGAAGCACAAAGAGTGGAAGCATGCATTGTCTAGGGAGTAAATTGCCGAAGTGGGGTTGATTCATAGGACTGCTCAAGAATTAGAAGTGTAAAGTGCTAAAGAGTAAACTGAGGCTATATGGGTGGAACTGAGGAATAAGAAAAGGGATGAGGATAGTAATGGGGTTATATTATAGACCACCCAATAGTGGATTTGGAGGAGCAAATTTGTAGAGATGTTGCAGACAGTTGCAAGAAACATAAGGTTGTGATAGTAGGTAATGTTAACTTTCCACATATTAACTAGGTATCCCATACTGTAAAAGGGCTGGATGGAATAGAGTTGGTCAAATGTGTTCAGGAAAGTTTCCTTAATCAATACATAGAGGTTCCAACTATAGAGAGCGTAATACTCAATCTCCTACTAGGGAATGAAAAAGGACAGGTGACTGAAGTTTGTGTAGGGGAACACTTTGCATCTAGTGATTACAATGCCATTAGTTTCAAGATAGTTATGGGGAAGAACTTGGCCCTCAGGTTAAGATTCTAAATTGGCGAAAGGCCAATATAGGTTGCTTCCTGGCAAACGAATGCATGGTAAGTGGGAGGCCTTCTAAAATAAAATTTTGAGAGTACTGAGCTTGTAAATCAGGATGGCTAAAAGAAGATATGAGGTTGCTCTTGCTGACTGGGTGAAGGAAATTTTCAAGGGCTTTTACAGCTATATTAAGAGCAAGGAACAAAATTGATCCTTGAGAAGATCAGAGTGCATGGATCTGAAAGAGAAGGGGAAGAACTCAAAACAGATTGTTTTGCATCTGTATTTACTCAAGGGACAAATGCAGAGTCTGTAGAAGTGAGACAAAACAGCAGTGAGGTCATGGACTGTACAGGTTACAGAGGACATGGTGTCTGCTGTCTTGAAGCAAACTAGAGTGAATAAAACCCCAAGGCCTGGCGAGGTGTTCCCTTGGACCTTGCAAGAGGCTAGTACAGAAATTTCAGGGGCCTTAGCAATAGGTGGGGTGCCAGAGAACTGGAGGATAGCTAAGAAAGGTTCTAAGAATAACCCAAGAAATTATAGGCCGGTGTGTTTGACATCAGTAGTAGATAAATTATTCATAGGTATCCTAAGGGACAGGCTATGTAAATACTTGGATAGACTGGGACTGATTAGGAACAGTCAACATAGCTCTGTCCGTGATAGTAGGTTATGTCTAATCAACCTTACAGAGTTTTGGGAGAGTTACCATAAGCCATAAGACATAGGAGCAGAATTAGGTCATCCAACCCACTGAGTCTGCTCTGCCATTCCTTTATGGCTGATCCTGGATTCCACTCAACCCCATACACCTGCCTTCTCGCCATATCCTTTGATACCCTGACTGATCAGGAAACTATCAACTTCCTTTTTAAATATTCTCACGGACTTGGCCCTCACCAGAATCTGTGGCAGAGCATTCCACAGATTCACAACTCTCTTACTTAAAAAAAAATCTCTTTACTTCTATTCTAAAAGGTTACCCCTCAATTTTGAGGCCTCTAGTTCCAGATACTCCCACCATAGGAAACACCTTGTCCACATTCACCCCATCTAGACTTTTCAACATTTGGTAGGTTTCAATGAGATCCCCCCCTGCACTCTTCTAAATTCCTGGGAGTACAGGCCCAAAGCTGCCAAACACTCCTCATATGATAGCCTCTTCATTCCTGGAATCACCATTGTGAACCTCCTCTGGACTCTCTCCAATGACAACACATCCCTTCTGAGATATGAGGCCCAAAACTGTTGGCAATACTCCAAGTGTAGCCTGACTAGTGTCTTATAAAGACTCAGCATTAACTCCTTGCTATTATGTTCTATTCCCCTTGAAGTAAATGCCACATTGCATTTGCCTTCATTAGCACAGACTCAACCTGTAAATTAACCTTCTGGGAGTCTTGCATGATGACTTCTAAGTCCCTCTGCACCTTTCATGTTTAAACCTTTTCTCCATTTAGATAATAGTCTGCACTATTGTTCCTTTTACCAAAATGCATTATCATACGTTTCCCAACACCGTATTCCATTTGCATTGTTTTTGCCTATTCTTCCAATTTGTCTAAGTCCTGCTACAATCTCATTGCTTCCTCAGCACCACCCACCCCTCCACCTATCTCCACCCCTCTTCAGCAAACTCTTTCAGGACTCTGGGATGTAGTCCATCTAGCCCAGGTGACATATCCACCTCAAGACCTTTCAATTTGCCTAGCACTTTTTTATTTGTAATAGCAATGGCACTCACTCCTGCTCCCTGACACTCATGGACCTCTGGCACACAGCTAGTGTCTTCCACAATGAAAACTGATGCTAAGTACCCATTAAGTTCATCTGCCATTCCTTTGTCCCCCATTACTACCTCACCAACATCATTTTCCAGTGATCAAATATCAACTCTCACCTCCATTTTACTCTTTATACAAGTGAAGAAAACTTTTATTATCCTGCTTTATGTGATTGGCTGGCTTGCCCTCATATTTCATTTTTCCCTTCTTATAGCTTTTTACTTGCCTTTAGTTGGATTTTAAAAGCTTCTCAATCATCCAAGCTCTCACTCACTTTTATTACCTTATATGCCCTTTCCCTGGCTTTTATGCAGTCCTTAATTTCCCTTGTCAGCCACGGTTGCCTACCCCTGCCATTTGAGAACTAATTCTTTTGTGATACATGTCTATCCTGCGCTTCGTGAACTGCTCCCAGAAACATCAGCCATCTCTGCTCTTCCATCATCCCTGCCAGGAAAGCTGGTAGTTCACGATGTGGATGTTGTCTATATCAACTTCAGCAAGGCCTTTGACAAAGTCCCACCTGGAAGGTTGGTCAAAAAGATTCAGTCATTTCACATTCAGGTTGAGGTAGTAAATTGGATTAGACGTTGGCTTTATGGGAGAAACTAGAGAGTGGCAGTATATGGTTGTCTCTTTGACTGGAGGCCTGTAACAAGTGGAGTGCCACAGGGGTCGGTGCTGCGTCCATTGTTGTTTGCCATCTATATCAACGATCTGGATGATAATGTACTAAACTGGATGAGCAAATTTGTAGATAACACCACGTAAGGGAGCGTAATGAACATCAAGGAAGACTATCAAAGCTTGCAGCAGGACCTGGACCAGCTAGAAAAATGGGCTGAAATTGGCAGATGGAATGTAAACTTCAACTGCTCAGTAACAACAGATCAAGTGTTGCACCATACTGGAGTCAGTGACGTGTTGTGCACGGAACAATTTTTTTTAATACATTTTTTTTTATTGAACTTTCAAATGGTTACAGAAGGGAAAAAAAAAATTTCAACCCTTCCCCCCTCCCCTTAACAGAAAGGAAGGAAGGAAGGAAGGAAAGAAAGAATGCCTGGATATCAGAAGATCCCCACATGCTCCATGGAGTTCATAATAGCTTTAGTATATATATTTACTTCTTTCCCCAAATAACCAATAATTTTATCTTCGGAGCACCTATATATTTAATCCTATCTTTTGTAAATAAGGGCGCCCAATTTTCAGAAATATATCGTATTTATCTCTTAAATTATAAGTAAGTTTTTTCAAATGGAATGCAGCTAAACGCTATATCTATTTTCATTTTCTTAATGTATGTTAAAATTGTTTTTCTTTTCACCGGTCCATTAAGCCCATTAACATTAAAACTTTAAAAATTCAGTAAATTAGTCATTATTTTAACAGTCTATAGTAATACCTAACTTTTCAACTTTCGTAGTACCTTGGGGAATCGTTTTAAAATTCTCCATGTTGCTATGTGTCTCCCCCCCCACCCCCGATTGTCTAGGCAAAGAAAGAAAGATTAAAGAAAAATAGATTATAAAGAAAAAGGATAACAAAATACACCCCTACTAATGTTGTGAATAAAGAAAAAACACATTACCCCCCTAATAATTTTTAAAATTACTTATAAACTACTCAGGATTGTCTTAAGATATGTCTCCTAAACAGAAGCAGAAGAAAACTACTGCTTTGAAGACAACACAAGTTGGAAAAGAATCAAGGCCGGCAGCCATGAAAGAGCCTCGGGCTCAAGTGCATTTTACCTCCGGCGATACAGAACAGGAAACTGCAGCAACATCAACCGTTTCCAAAGAAAAAGAGCAACAGGAACTGCGCATGCGAGAAGGAAGGGGCATGCGCAAACACGAGCAACCCAAACTACAAATCCCAGCTATGATCGGAACTGAAATTGAACAATATTTTTTTTACATTGCGGGTCATGGCAATCGCCATGATTACACACGTGAATCCCGTAGCAAACGATCCAATGTTCCCCCAGCTCCCCCGTAACATAAAAAAGTATATATAAGAAAAAATAATATCACTACTCTCGATTAATATTTCTCAAATTTTTACCTTTCTCCCCCTGTATCATATAATTAAGAATATATTTAAATATTCTTCTGTCCTTAAACATCCATCAGTTCCATTCACTGTCCCTATCTTCATCTTTAATCCGTTTCACTTTTAAATCTTTGGCTGTGGTTAGCGAATATTTGGGAGTTCTTGTGCAAATTCTTCCGCATCCCGATAATCAGTAAAAGATCTTCTTTTTCCGTCATCCAAAAAAATTATCAGGGTTGCTGGGTGCCGCAATATAAATTTATAACCCTTTTCCCCATAAAACTTTTTTCGCTGGGTTAAATTCCTTCTTTCTCTTCAAAAGGTCATAACTTATATCAGAATAGAAAAGAACTGTTTTCCCTTCTATCATCAATGGCCCGTTTCTCTTTCTGGCACGTTGGGCAGCCACCTTCAGGATCTTTTCTTTATCTTGATATCTTAAGTATTTTATCAAGATTGATCGTGGGTTTTGATTAACTTGAGGTCTTGATCTTAAGGCTCTGTGAGCCCTTTCAATTTCAATTAACTGGGTTCCTTCTTCCATTTCCAAAATTTCCGGAATCAATTTTTGAAAAAAAATTATTGGATCCTCTCCCTCTATACCTTCTTTAAGTCCAACAATCTTAATATTATTTCGTCTGTTAAAATTTTCAAGTACATCCACTTTTTCTAACAACTGTTTTCTTTCTGATGTCCAGGCAGAAATATTATCCTCCATTTTATTCACTCTATCAATGGTGTCTCCCGTTATTTCTTCCAAGTTTTTAATTTTCTTGTCCATTTTGTCCTGTCTTTTCATCATTTTATCAAACATAATCTTCATATTTTTAATATCTTTTTTGATTACTTTTAATGCTTTTAATTCATGCATTATTTGCACCAAAGATTTTTTTATGTCTCCAACATCACCTCCAATCTCTTCCTGTTGCTCTTCTTTGTCTCTTCGTCTGATTTATCCAGAGAATCTGATTCCACCTCATATTCCTCATATTCGGGGGACGTCACGTGATGACGTAGGATCGAGACGTGGAAATCCAGCTCTCCCGTAAAAAACCAGTAAAATAATGTTTAAGTGAAGAAAAGTTAGTAAATAATTTTTTAAATTACTTATAAACTACTCAGGATTGTCTTAAGATATGTCTCCTAAACAGAAGCAGAAGAAAACTACTGCTTTGAAGACAACACAAGTTGGAAAAGAATCAAGGCCGGCAGCCATGAAAGAGCCTCGGGCTCAAGTGCATTTTACCTCCGGCGATACAGAACAGGAAACTGCAGCAACATCAACCGTTTCCAAAGAAAAAGAGCAACAGGAACTGCGCATGCGTGAAGGAAGGGGCATGCGCAAACACGAGCAACCCAAACTACAAATCCCAGCTATGATCGGAACTGAAATTGAACAATATTTTTTTTACATATTTTTCAGTCTTCATGTGTTGGGTAATCCATCTCCTCATTTTGGTAGGATTTTTGTTTTCCTTCACACTCTCCCCTCTCCTCTAGCACAAATGCTTCCAAATTATATCAAAATCAAAAATCTCACCAAGAAATTCAAGCTCAAAGATATGAGAAACAAGTTTGTTTATTGAGAACCATAAGATTTTATGATCTCCATTCCCCTGAAACTATGTAACCCTAAAGGACTAACATTCATACACAAATTCACACACATGGAACTTTCAACACACAAGATCATCCTTGGCAGCTGCTAATGATCTCTGCCACATTTCTATTTGCTGTTTAATACTGCATTAGGGAGGTTATCCAAACTCAAGGAAAGGAGACAACACTTAATCAACTTTATCTTTTCCAAAAGGAGTTGGCAGAGAAAGCACAGGCACTTGTCTACTTTGCAGACTTCCACAAAATACAGATTTAAAGATTGTACTCAAGGTCTTATAAATACCTCCTGTCAACCCAGCTACAGCTCTGGAGGACTGCTGTGTACAAGAACATTAGTAACATGCTGTAGGTTATGTTCTCCACCTTATTGTCCATGTCCCACTAATCTCTCATTTTCAAGTTCAAGTTTAATTATCATTCAATCATACATGGATATAGTCAAACAAAACAGTACTTCAATATTCCGGTAGCACGATTCTAAGTACCAGATCGGTGCTTATATTGTGGTACATTTCTTCTGGAGCTTCAAAGATCATAGCTGTACTTAACATTGAGAACACTGACAGCTTACATTGATTGTGAAAACTGAAATAAAACTGACACTAGTATTACATATTGGCATGCTTCTATAAACATGTTTAAAGTCTTGCTTCATGCAACTTCACAATGCATTCTTCAAGCCAAATAATGACATAGAACCATTTCAAGGTTATACATGATACCTCTGCTTCCCTAACCATTCCAATAGCCAAAAATACCCTTGGAGAGTAAGTACGTGAAGTAAGGCAAAGAAGCAGCAGTGGGACTGACAGCATTTATGAGATTGGTGGCAAGACGTATAAACAGAGAGGAAGGTGTAATGAGAATTTTCTTAGTAGAAGAGACCTAGGATAAAGGATATGAAGCAGGGAGCCATCATATGCTCTCCTGCAGGACATAGGAGATCAGGGACATTTCCAATATCAAAGTAGCAGGAAAATGTCCAGCTGTAGCTCCTGTCAAACTGCGTAGAGCAGTTGGAAAAACTACAAGTATCAGCACATGAAAAATGTCATAGATAATACATTTAATGAGTTAGTCATTGTATAAGTACAGAAAGAATGGAAATAGTTGACTGCCAGGAAGTGCAATAAGTGCAGGCAGGTAGTATAGAAGTCTCCAATGATCTTGCCCATCTCAAAAAGGTATGCTGTTATGACGGTAAAAGCTCACCAATGCCTTTACTTCCCAAGGGGTGCAGTGACATCAACATGATTGGACAAGGACAGGCTATGGCTGATGCCCACACCTAGAAACTTAAAGCTGTCAACCCTCTCAACCTCAATAGCGTTGATATAGACAGAAGAATGTACACAGTCTCCCTTTCTAAAGTCTTGTGTTTTGTGGACATGACACCATGTCACTAAGCTATCTCCTTCCTGTACTCCGACTCATCGTTATTTCTGATGCAGCTCACTATGGTAATATCTGTGAACTTGTAAACTTACAGCAAAATTTGGCATAACTGTGAAAGAACTTTGGCATCTTCTTCACTAAGACTATGTGTAACAGCATCAAGGCCACTAGCACTGTCAATTTCTATGAATCTGATTCCCTTCAGCAATCTGAGAATTATGTGCACTATTTAATAACTTGCTGCACAAAACAGATTCAACAATGACATGTATTCAGTTGTGTCATCTTATTTGATACACACGGGCAGTATGATAGATCTGCAATTATTCCATGAGGTGCTGCCTTTGCAAAAGTCTAGAGGATGAGTGTCCTTCGGCTTTCTGTGCATGTTGCATTTCCTACATATTTTGAAAGTTCAATCTATATCAACTCTACAATCACAGCTTTGTAATAACCTTTTTTTAACTTCAACAACCAAAAGCTTCTTTTCCTGATAGTACTTCAGTTTTGTTTAGCTGCTGTTATTATTTAGACACATCAGCACTTTGCAGGATGGTAGGCTTGTTCATCACAAGACTAATGCAATAAAGTAAAGGCTGTCAACGGTGACTGAGCTAGAGCCAGCCAGAATGGAAAAGATTGAGGAATTCTGCTGTCAATCAAGGAGAGTGCCTACACTGCCAAATATGACTCAGCCTATTTTCATGCAAATAAATTATACATTACTATCTTTCACCAAATGCATTTTCTGGAGAAATTACCTTGCTTTTACTGAAAGAAGTTTCTTATTCCCTCTGCTCTTTAAAAGAAATACTTACATGGGAAATTGATTTTGTTTGCTGTCTACAGACTACTTGCTCAGAGATATAAAACTCTAATTCAAACACAGACACAGTCGTATTGGGAATAAATACTCCAAAGAAAGAAAAACCCATGAACACATTCTACAATTTCTAGGCCACTTCATCCATTACAGTTGCCATGTTTTAAATAACATAGTGAAAGTTTTAATGGCCATTACTGTGTTGATGCATTGGAAAATCCTGTATTTGCTGACACTAAGTTTCACACTTACAACAACATAAGACAAGCTTTAAAGGGAGGGCAGAAACAAACAGCACTTTTTCCGAACACTGGGTGCAACATTAAGAACAAATATTACAGTGGTGGAAATAGGGAAGGAAAGTTCTCTCAGGATTTCAGAGGAACCAAGGTAGGTTTATGGACAGCAGAAAGCAAAAGGTATGTTATTTATGCTGTAACCTGAAGCACCAAAACTGCTGGAGAAACGCAGTGGGTTAGACAGCAACTGTGATGGATGGCCAACATTTTAGGTAAATACTCCATATCAGGACTACGTCCATCTTGTTGTTAGTGCAATTACACAGGGAACCTCAGGGCCAAGTCAGGTGCTCCTGGCAAAAGTTTACCAAAGAGGTCTCTGTAAAAAGTCATGCTATATACAGTAAGTCCAGTCTATAAATATCAATACTTTGGAAAATCCTGCAATGCAGGCACATTACCTTGCCCATAATCTGCTCATGTGAACTGAAGGAAAAACAATTGAAGGCTTCTCTCCTTGAGTATGAAGCTTTGGTGAATTTATAGTGCTGCAGTAAGCAATGGACAGAAAATTGTGGAATGTTGCATAGGTCAGCAGCAACATGGATTATTCCTAATCGGAAGATAAGAATAACCATGATGCCCATTAGGGAATTGGGTGTTATGTGATGACTAAGATTTAATTAGGAAGCTTAAGGTAAAGAAACTCTGGGTAAGCAGTGATCATTATGTGATAGAATTCACCCCACAGTTTAAAAGAAGATAAAATCAAATGGATCACTATTACCAAAGAGTAAAGGAAACTACAGAGGCATGAGAGTGGAGCTTGCCATTGTTGATTGGAAGGGGACACTAGTAGGAATGAAGGCAGAACAGCAATGGCTGGTGTATAATGGAAAAATTCAGAAGGTGAAAGAAAGATACACCCCAAAGATGAAGAAGTATTCCAAAGGTGGATAAGGCCACCATGGCTGACAAGGGAAGTCAAACACAGCATAAAAGCAAAAGAGATGACAAAGCTCAAAAGTTCAAAGGTCATTTATTATCAAAGTATGTATATTTCACACACCTTGAGATTCATCTCCTTACAGGCAGCCACACAACAAAGAAACCCAATGAAATCTATTAAAACAGAAGACCATCAAACAGAGAAAAAATTAAATAGTGCAAACAATAAAGGTAAGCAAATAGTATTCAGAAATGAAAGTGAGTTCACAGCTAGGCATCACTGCAGCCGATACAGAAGCCTGTTTGTTGTACGCCACAACCTCAGTTCAGTGCAGAGACGAGTAAAACTCACGGAGCAGCGAGATCAATCAGCCCATCCTTGCCTCTGGCCCTGACACCCTGACCTTTCCAATCTAGCCTGGCACTTAAAACGTCCAAATCTCAGGTCATTCCTTGCTCTGGATCTGGGTCCTTCCACCTTGATATGCTCAGGGGCCTGAGTTTTGCTGCCTTGATTCAGCCTGTACTCAACCTTTTGAATTTAAATCAATCAAACCTCAGGTCTTTACTCATTCTTGGGCCCAGGCTCTGTCTTGACTCTGCCTTGCCTCAGTTGTGCTGCATCAAATTGCCTCCAAGTCCACTCCAGCAATGGAAATACATTGCACCGTTCCTCCCACTCTGGCTCAGAATCTCCCCTGCCCCAACCTCGATTCGGACTGTATCTGCTACATGGCAACCATCCTGAAAATTTGAGACTTCAGTTCATACCACAAAAATGTCAGGTTGTACAGGTGGCTCAAAGCTCAACTCCAACTTGGAAGTTACAGGCAATATTTTGCAGTGATTGTTTACCAGAAAAAGTGTGATTATTAAAGTATTTAGTTGTTTTCTTTGATTTATTTGCCACCAGCATGTAGTCCCTGAGCTTCACCAGCGCCATCTTCAACTGGAGGATAATATAGCAAAAATTAGTGGGAATGTAGAGGATTGGGAAGTTTTTAAAAATCAACAGAAGTGAACTAAAAAAGCCATAAAGAGAGAAAAGATAAAATAAGTCAAGCTAGCCAGTAATATAATAGAGAATACCATATTTTTTCCAGATATATAAAGATTAAGAGAGAGATGAAAGTGGATATCAGACAACAACTGGAAAATAACACTAGAAAGGTAATAATGGGGAACAAAGAAATTGCAGAGGAACCTGAGGAAGTCACTAGCAGAATGTCAGAAATGTGAAAGAGTCAGGAGACAGAAGTGAGTGTCATTGCAATTACTAAGGAGAAGGTGCTTGAGAAGCTGAAAGGTCTGAAGGTAGATAAGTCACCTGGACCAGATGGACTACACCCCAGGGTTCTGAAAGAAGTAGCTGAAGAAATTGTGGAGGTATTAGTAATGATCTTTCAAGAATCTCTAGATTCTGGAATGATAGTAGAGGACTGGAAAATTACAAATGTCACTCCACTCTTTAAGAAGGGAGGGAGGCAGAAGAAAGGAAATTATAGGTCAGTTAGTCTGACTTCAAAGGTTAGGAAGATGTTGGAGTACTTGAAGGCACATGATAAATAGGCCAAAGTCAGCATGGTTTTCTAAAGGGAAAATCTTGACTGACAAATCTGTTGGAATTCTTTGAGGAAATAATGGGCAGGATAGACAAAGGACAGTAGATGTTGTTTACTTTGTATTTTCAGAAGACCTTTGACAAGGTGATGCACATGAAGTTGCTTAACAAGGTAAGAGCCCATGTACCTGGAAAGGTACTAGCATCGATAGATTGGCAGGAGTCAAAGTGTGGGAATAAAGGGGTCTTTCTGATTGATTGCTGGTGACTAGTGGTGTGCCACAGGTGAGTGCTGGGACCACTTTTTTCAGGTTGTATTTCAATGATTTGGATGAAGGAATTGATGGCTTTGTGACCAGGTTTATAGATGATGTGATGAAAGATGGAGGGGCAGGTAGTGTTGATGAAGCAGGGTGTCAGCAGAAGAACCTAGACAGACTGGGGGAAATGGGCAAAGAAATGGCAAATTGAATATACTATAGGGAAGTACACAGTCATGCACTTAGGCAGAAGGAGTAAGGGGAGGAATATTTTCTAAACAGGGAGAAAATTCAAAAATCAGAGTGATTTTTTTTTTGGAGCTCTTCCTATAAACCTGAACTATAAAGTCATGAAAGGTATCCCCTTCTGTTCCTCCTCCCAGAAGGTCTCCATGGCTGTGTTGTCTCTTATACCTATGATTCCATCTCCATGCTTTTCAGCCAGAAATATCTTAAGTATATATAAATATCCATTGGAAGATGGTTTTGACTGCAGAATATCATTGTAGTTTCAAGGGTGATTGTGAACAGTGTGTCGTATTAGCAGTGAGTAGAAGGTGATACGGATAAACTGCCATATAATGTGTTGTCAGTGTTGTTCCTCTGAATGGTTTAGCTTCCATAGAAACTCATGAAAGCTCATTTTGTGAGTAAACAAGAACTATTTTCATGTCAATGAAGTTGAAAATCATTCTGGAGACAAATATGGGCATAGTATAAGGGTTGACATTGTCTGGAGAAATTTTACTGTAGACAAACCTCCTGCTGGAGAGTAAGATAGCAAGCAAATAGGAGCACTTCATTTTACTCCAAGAAAGCATACCTTGAAGAGCATAAATCATTTTCTCATCATTATTAGAAGGAATTTCTGTGCCCCCACTCTAATAAATCTGTTTCTCTGATTCTAGCTGTGGGGGGAAGAACCCACCACCTATGTCAAGTCATGATCTCTTCTTGTTGCTGTCATCAGGAAGGTGGTAGAGGAGCCTCAGGACTCACACCATCAGGTCCAGGAACAGTTATTACCCGTCAACCATCAGGCTCTTGAACCAGAAGGGGTAACTTTATTCAACTTCACTTGCTCCATAACTGAACTGTTCCAACAATCTATGGACTCAGTTTCAAGGACTCTTCATCTCATGTTCTTTATATTTATTGTCTATTTATTATTTCTTTCTTTTTGTAATTGCACTGCTTGTTGTCATTTGTTCATTGGTTGTCCGCCTTGTTCTGCGAGCTTTCATTGATTCTATTATGGTTATAATATTTATAGAGTTTCCTGCAAGAATTTCAGAGTTGTATATAGTGACATAAGCTGTATATACTTTGATAATAAATTTACTTTGAACTTGGAACAAGCATTGGGACAAGGGAATAATTAATACCTGAGAGAGCTGAACTCTGGTTACAGAACAATTTCTGTAGAACCAGGAAATGAGGGTACGTACAGTTCTTTTCAATTCATTCTTGTTCTTCAATTAGACCCCACATCCTTTTATAATTAACAGCTTAACCCAGGGCTATCCAATAAAACGCCTTGATACATGAAAAGAATATTGCTATTAATGTTTTTGTAGTCAATTTTCTATTACGCATACTGATTAACACCTGCATTAAAGTAGACCAACAAATAGAACATGACTCAATTCACTGGTTAGTAACTTACTTCTGTAATGTTCATCAGCCAATAAAAACTAGTATATGTTTGAACAAAATACAAAACGCAATTTTTCTGCCAAATAGTTAATTCAACCTGTTCACAGTAACTTAAGAGGAACATTCTTATTCCTTATATCTATTTTTCTAACAAAATAAACGACCCTCCAGACCATCAATTCCTTTGTCAAGTTCCTTTTATAAGAAGACAAGATGCATTAATCTAGTTTCAGAAATTAACTCCCGAGCTCAGATCAATTGGTCACCCTGCAGCTGATGGGTCTGAATGTTTTTAAGATGTCAAAATGATCACACTGTTCACATTTAATGCGGAAATTCCTGCTTAATGAACAGGTCTATTCAGAATTAATCTGGGTCTTAGAAATACCGTAAACTTAATTCCATGCAAACCAAATCTAACAATATTCCTACCTTTATATAAATGGCAACAAACATTTCAGTTGCAAAACTGTCAAAAATGTTATAAGTGGTAGTAAGGAAAAATGTCATGTTTAGGCTATATTTGATATATGGAAGTCATTTAGACTGCTGCAAAGAAAAAAAAAGGTTTATTCCCAAAAAGCCACCGTGGCTGGGTTTTTTTCTACATCTACGGCTATTGCAACAAACCTTAGAAAGCAAAAAGGTAAATTTTAATTTAGCTCCATAGCTGAATTGTGAGCTCTTTTCCCTCATGTCAGCCCTGTCTCTATAATCCTGGATCTACTAGCACAACCTCAGTTACATTCTTAGCCCTTATCTCCGCCTTATTTTATTCCCATCTTATTACACCAGACCCCCTTCTTAATCCTAAGCTTCTGCACCTTGGCCCACAGATACATTGAAATCTAATACCTTCCCATAATTGACAAATATGGAATGAATATTGGTCTGCCCACTGAGAAAATGTTGAATTTTTTTTTAAATTGCTTATGATATTGGAATTGTGGAAGAGAACAGAAAAAGAATGGTTAAAAATTTTCAGTTAAATATTTACTACATGTTGCCATATTAAATTTCATCATTAATTTTGAAAAGATATGTATCAATAATTGTTCTTTGAAGAGCATCACTGAAAATATTATTACAGTTCATAAATGTCTTTTTTCTGTTGTCCACCTGATTTTGTGTGATACCAGCAATTTTATAGTTCACCTTGTCTATTATGGGCAGAGCTGATCCTGTGAAACATAGGCTATTCTTTTTGTCTGAGGCCAAACCTTGCGGGCTGGGTTAAAAGCTAGAATATTTTTTTCTTCTTGTAGACAACATTGGCCACATCTTGATTTTACCCATTTAAACTGGAAGGTGCTATTCAGCCAACACAGAGTCGCCAGCGTGACCCTCAAGGTGGTGGCAAAGTCGTCAGTGGATTAATTTAATCATTATTTCACATCCATTTAGCAACACCTGGAAATAGTATGAATTGTTTAAATTAAATAATTACTCCATGATTTAATATAAGTACAGATTTACTATTACCCTCCATGTACTGTCTCTTACAGTGGATTGGGACAATCTTGATTTTCAGGATTATGCTTCCTCAACCTACAACTACCAGAATCTTAAACAAAACCTTGACATTTTCCCTTTTCATGGAATTCTTGTGTACAACCAGTTACATTGTCAGACATAAGGGACTGCAAATGCTGGAATCTGGAGCATAAAGTCAAACTCTTGGAGAAATACAGGAAGTCAAGCAGCATCTGTGGAGGATAAAGGGTCTTTGGGTTAAAATCTGAAACACTGCTCACCCCTTTGCCTCCACAGAAGCTGCTGGACCTTGTGAATTCCTCAGGCAGTTACACTGCCGTTTTGTTTTATCAGTTTCTTAAAATTCAGAAATGCATATTGATACTTGAAAGTGTGACTATCAAGCCTCATTTTGAGTATTAAATTCAGTTTGGGTCATAGAAACAAAAAAAGAGTTAAGCCTGAAATTGGAGTAGAAAGGGACAAAAAACATAATAAGAAGGAGCAGGAGTAAGCAACCTGCCCTGCAATTGAACATGATCATTCTGACCTATCCCAGGCCTCATCTCTATTCTAGATCCCAATAGTCCTTACTACCCCAATCTTACAAAATATTACCTACTTGCACTTGAAATACTTCTAATGAGTTACCAATCACAATTTTCTGAGGCAGAAGATTCCAGAGATCCAAGGAAGAGGTTGGGTCAAAATTGAATCCAAGGTCTCAACAGCATTTAACCAGTGAGTTTCAAATGATAATGAGGAGGCAGAAGGTAGTTGATTGCTCTCTTAAGGATGAAAGTAAATTGCAAATGCGATCACACCAGTGTAAATCTGATATGTCTTGAAGAGCTCCACTGTCATGCATTTTTAAATAAACATTTCTTTATAATGGCAACCTCCACAAGTCCTTCAATAATGCATGCTAGTGTCAATAATCCAAAAACTATACACCTGGCTCAAGTGTATTCAGGACAGAAGCCTCAAATAAATATGGACCACTAAGCAAAACCCAGAACATGGAATCATATATTCCATCCTGGAGCCGTTAATGATTCTGTCACAGAACAGGATTCTGATCTGGAATGTACACCATAAGCTGATGTCATTTTGTATTCTCGGATATCCACTTTACATTCGAAAAACTATAAGAACCTCATGGAATTCCTAGGTTTGGTCTCATCAACAATGACAGAAGTTAAATACTGTTCTATGTTCATGATATAATACCGAGAGGAGCCCAAATATTCACCTATTAGTAGGTAATAAAAATATTTTTACCAGATTTTCCATTGGCTAATACTAACTAACAAGAACAATGGATGCAACTTGTCCTCTGAATAGACAAGAAAAAAAACGCTGTACATGAAGTAAAAGAAGGGAAGAAAATCAGTTATGACCTGAAAAGACATCGACTGTAAGGCTATTATTTGTTCAACATATCAGTGAGAAAGATGAACGCTAATGTCATAATTCCCATAATACAACCGATTCCCAACCTGTTTTTCTTTCACAAAGATCCAGTATAAATGATGAGCTAACATAGTATTTATTCTTAATCTGCCTAAAATGTACTATTTGAACAGGGCCCAACATTCATGGATATTTTGAAACATTTTGGAAAATAAATAATGTCTATGAAACAGGTTGGCTCAACTTTACAAGGTCTGCATCTCTGATTATCAATAGGTAAACAACATGCAATTTGCCTCAATGGCAACCCAAACTATTTTAAAACTGAACTCATAACAATCAGTCTTGAGTGATATTCCCCAACAATCCTCAACATATCCAAAAAATTACAGCAGAATAAAACATCAGCTGGAAAGGTTATATCCTTCAAGGTCTTGCTGAAAGGCATTCAAACTTTTAAATTACTAGGACGTGCCAACATGTGAAATTGGTTCCTCTGGAAAAAATAGAAATGCACAAATTTTCTAAAGGGTAAACATGCTACATCCTATACTAATCACTAAGAAATATCAATGATCAAAGGTTTATTGTTCAAAACATTTTCTCTTCTCGTGTTCCGTTATGAAAAGAATACTTTTTTACAATTAGTAATGAGACTATAATAACACAGAATTTTGCATAAAAATGCTGATAGCAGATATGATTGCAAAAAATACATTGTTCTTTAAAGAGAGAAGGCACCACAGGATAATAGGGTCATAGAGAGTGGTAGATGAAACAGGCTCTTCTGCCTATTATTACTGTACCAATTGTCAAACATCCAGCTAAACTAATTCCTTTTTTTCCCTCTCATATTACCATTAACTCTTACCTCCTTCCTCTCTGACACTTATATCCACTCATCTATTCACTATGGTCAATTTACAGTTGCCAATCAGTCTATGAACTAGCACATCTTTGGCACGTGGGATCTGGACCACCTGTGGAGCCACAGGGAGAAACATTCTACTCCACAAAGATAGCACCTATGGTTGGGATCAATCCCAGAACTCTCAAGCATATATGGCAAAAATGTGCTATGACGCAATATGGTCATATGTGCTTCATTAATCAAGAAGCGTGTTGACATGTGGCCAAGTGGTTAAGGCATTGGTCTAGTGATTTGAAGGTCACTAGTTCGAACGTCAACTAAGACAGCGTGCTGTGTCCTTGAGCAAGGCACTTAACCACACATTGCTCTGTGACAACACTGGTGCCAAGCTGTTATCGGCCCTTGCCCTTCCCTTGGACAACATCGGTGGCATGGAGAGGGGAGACTTGCATCATGGGCAACTGCCGGTCTCCCATACAACCTTGCCCAGGCCTGCGCCCTGGAAACTTTCCAAGGCACAAATCCATGGTCTCTTGAGACTAACGGATGCTTATAAATCAAAAAGCACATACATGTTGGCACAGGCTATATGCAAGATGGACTACTTAATAATTCCTTAAATGCTAAATATTGACCATCAACATGTTTGTTAAAATTTACAATTTTTTTTGAAAGCTAACTCCAAATGTTCCATCCAAAGCAATGAGTTTTTAAAAACTATCACATCCAATTTTTTGAAACTGCAACAACCATGAATGAAGATACCTGAATTAGACACTTCTGCGGAAGATGCTGTCTATGAACCCCACTCCCACCCGAATTGCATTATTTTGAGTTACACTGATTCATTTAGGTACATTTTAAATATGTGACTGATTCTTCAACTCACATGGTACCCTGCTTCACATTTACACTGGTATTTTAATTAGTACTGTAGTTGCATGCCAAGCAGTAAGATACCAATGGATTCAGCACTAAGAGGTGTCATTACAACATTACTTATCTCTATAGAGATGTGTTACTAATAGCAATGCTTTGTGGGAAGCCTGAAATAAATCCGTGTTCTCTGCTGATACTCCTTCAGCATGGCCAACAAGGAAAGGTTGCCTGTGAGGGTTGGTGTTTGAGGGGAAGTGTGATCAGTCAGCAATGGGGCTCAGGGCTGGACTTAGGCATTAGTGCTGACTGACCATATGTAAACAGACCACTTGAACCCTATGGTTTCTCCCCTGATAAATACAACGGATGACTCTCTCTGTTTGGCTGCAATGCCCTCCCTACTCCGGAGAATTCCTTCTGATAAAAAATTCAACAGCCAGTAATTATTGTTGTGAACAATGACAAGGACCCAAAAGCTCTGTGCCAGCTCTTGGGGAGCAATACCACTGACCCATTCCCTTTTTCTCCTTGTTTCTTTATACCCAGGCAATTTATTCTCGTAAACATGCCTATCAACTCTCCTTTCAGTCTTTTTGCTATTAACCTACACAAAGGGTTAATTTACAATATGCAGTCTGTTTCCTTAAGTTCACCTTTTGCATGTGGAAGGACTCAATGGAATCCCACATATTCACGGAGAGACACATCCAGCTCCCCGGAGCCGCTGCATCACTGTGTCACCCTTGAGCTGCATGCATCCATTACCTGCACATTACTGGAGGCCATATGCTCGTTAAGAGTACATTGCAACTCCACAGAATATTGGTCTAATACATTTCATATATGTAATATAAGATTCATGTAACAATGCCTAACTTTTGATAAGCACCTAGCTATTGTAGTACATTTTTATCAATTGTCAAAGATATGCTGTTACATAAACAGATTAGAAAATAATGTTACATTTATTGGTCATGGATGGTTGCCTCCTGATTTTTTTTCTATTATTCCAACTAAAATAAATTCTGCTTTTAGTTTTGATCTGACACCGGACCCCAGCAATGACACACCCATTGCTAGATTCTATGATGAATCCAGTAATAGGGTTAAGTTTTCAGCTTCTAAACACTCATAGACTCAGAAGACCTAAGTCCAAGATTTGCACAAGTACACAATTGAATTCAATTTTAATAGCTGAATATTATTGGAGCTATCTGTATTAGTCACTACAATCCAGTCTGTTAATACTTTAGGTGTGCAATAAAGTAGATTTCTCATTTTTCAGTATTGCTAACTAACTTTGAATTTCAAAGAGCACCAAATCAAAAGAAAATGCAAGCTAACTAAAAGAAAAATAAAGTGTTTTCAGTACATTCACTACAATTTGCTTATGAACCATGCAAAAACGTATTGTTAATGAAGTCAATATATTCACAATCCTTTTCAAAAGGGTTTGTGGCCTTAAATTATATATAATGACACAATGATGTAGAACATGTGCTTTAAAGGTTGAAAAGATGTTATTCAAAAATTGGAACGAACTTCCATTATTTAATCTTTAAAGTGGAATAATAATGAGAACAGAGAGCTACTGCTATTGTGAAGGGCATTGACCCACTTGTCCTCTTTACATTCCCCAACCTTTACACATGAAAGCAAAATAATTTTACGGGTGAGGCAGATATCATTAATTTTCATGCTGATTCTTCTCAGCTGCATGACAAATATAGAGGTTTTAAAATGCCACATCTTTATTAATAAACTCAATTATCTAATGTTACTGTCAATTTATATTCAGACTATTATTTCCAAAAATAACCGTACCACACATTCACATTTGGCATATGTCAGTGTCTCACAAAGCACAAATTATTTTTTTCTTAGCTACTTTTGTTCTGCTGTAGAATTCTTAATTTCAGCCACGTACACTAGGAGGCACAATCTATACAGTTAATATATTTACCGTAGTTTCTGGCAAGTTGAAATTCAGCAGGCAGGCAACCCAGGGGATTTATTTATCAATGCACAGGAAATGCCAAGATTATTGAAAACTGTCTTGTCTACTGCACTGCAGCAGAAACCTGAAAAAAAATCCAATCCATTGCAAGCGAACGTATCAAAATTTATTTATTTTAATGCTAAATTATAAAGGTTAATGAACAAAACTGAGATTTTACTCTAAATGGAATTTATGTAACTAAATTGGTTGCATTAAAATATATTTTATTGTTCAAAACAAAATGCAGAACGCTGTACACAATTTGGTGTCAGTTTTGATACATCATCCCTCTAACCTTGAGCAGTGTTCTAATAAGCATCAAAAGAACATCTCATTTGTAATTATTATTTTAACTAGGTATATTTAAAACCCAAGGATATCCATCAAATTAGATAGATGTGACAGCATTTCATGTTTATAGCTCAAGGCACTACAAATTTGCATAAATAAGTTAAAGTATATGTAATTTAGACCATGTTTCCTAAGGGTAAACACTTCTAATGTTCATACAAAAGCTTTCTGGTATCATTTACAAAGAAGCTGAAACATAAATGTAATCTATTTCAGCTGATGGTCTCTATTTGATATATTATTATGTAATCATTAATGTATTAAGAGTTAAACAGTAACAAGTTATCATGTATCTCAAACTGCCCTTGGTAGCAAGCATGGCCCTCAGATCTTGGCTTTGGATAGGGCAAGTACGTAGCTCTATACACGTTATACAAACGTACTTGCTGGGACTCTACTATTAGGCAAGGACTTGAAATTATTTACAAAGCTCATTTTAGATCTACCATGGTTGTACAACAGCCAATACAGAATCATATAATTACTTATTTTGAAGCGTGGATGACATAAAATTAATTACTTACTATTTAGGGACATTTATATTTATTTATTTTTATTTTAAGATACAGTACAGAATAGGCCCTTTAAGCTGAGCTACCCCTGCAACACCCGACAACCCTGGTTTAACCCTAACCTAATCTACCATGACAAATTAACCTAACTGGTACGTCTTTGGACAATGGGAGGAAAATGGAGTACCCTGGGAAAACCCATGTATTCCACATCAAGGACATACTAAGACTCCTTACAGACGAGGCTGAAGTTGAACTCTGGCATCCTGTGCTGTAATAGCTTCGCACTACACTACCAATGATTATAATAAATATGGAACAATCAATTCATATAATTATAAAAGCGATATAAATGAAAGTATGTGGCACATCATATCTAAAAGCTTTACCCTGCACAATAATACATGAAGAACATTCTAAGTGTAGATCAATCTTCACCTGAAGAAAGTCTACTGCACATGTCCTCACTATTCAGCCTATTTACACCTACACCATAAGTTTGAATATCTTGAGGCAATATAGATGAAAATAACAGATTCCATTTGTGTATTCTATACTGACATAGAATTCCTTTAATGCAATACCAAGTAATCCAATCTGTACTCATATGGTTTGATGGGAGAACTAAACAGCATGGCTCTGGTCTACATTGCATACATGGCTTTAATATTACCCAGACATGCAGAGGAAAGACCAACATTTATACTGTTTCTTTCAACACCAGAGGTAACCCCAGGTTTTCTGTTTTCATATCACCATATAAGTAAGATGGGCTAGAATTTCAGGTAGATAACATAGGAATTTCTGTGCCATTAACCCATGGCCAATGAGTACATTTGAAATATACTCAGTGGCCACTTTATTCTGTACCTAATAAAGTGGTCACTAAGTGTGTAGTTAGTATTGAAATGAATGAAATGCAGTGGCTGAAAATTACACTTTTGAAGCCCTTCCACCTACCAAATACACCTTTACCAGAAGACAACCTGTCCTGATCCAGACTACTCCTACAATCTTCACTTCCAGATAGATACTACTCTCAGTCAGAAATGACTTGGGCACGCATTCTCCAGGACATTAAACTTAAATGCACTGACAGTGGGGTGATGAGCACCATCCAGGCAGAGTTCATCCACTATGACCCAACGCAGGCCCAGCTGTCGAGCACAAGGTGTATCATGCTGACCACTGCGCTGTTCACAGTGCTCAGATGGTGTCTCTGCCAAGCACCAGGAGAACCTCAGCAGAAGAGTCAAGTGGGGGGAATCTTGTCAGCTCTGTCCTTAACGTGTGAATGGCCGTGTGCAGCTTCAGGAGTTGGGATTTCATCCCAGTTGTTGGGTATGCATTTGCACTCAATGAGGGTTAGTAAGGGTAAGCAGATCTTCCCTCCTATTTGCTCCATGGCAAATCCATGGCTCTGCTTCCAGCAACTACTGATGTTTTAGAACATATCTTTAGAGTGTATGAGGAAGTAGCTACATCCAACAGATGCTTAGCCAGCTCCCTGCCATGCTTTGCTGCAGGTGTGCTGGAAGCAGTAATAGTCCAAGATGCTGGCCTTGAATTTATAGCTGTATTTGGGTCTAATGCTTTTGAAGTGTCAAGAGGTTCTTTACTTAGTTTCCTGGAGTCCCCTAGTGCATGCTACACTGTGTGTCCATCTGTGTTCTGCCACTTCTCCCTGTTACCCTCCCGATTCTCCACCACTATCCAGATGACTGTCTTGTCGCATTTGGACTAACTCTGCCTCAGGGCTTCTCTGGCTAGTCTCAGCATCTCACTCAAACTACTGTCCAAGAGCGATTTATCAACACAGCCTGGTGCAGCAAGAGAGAGCGGTGCAGTTGGTTCTGCGGTAGCTTCTGTTGAAAGGTGAGCCACTTGTACTGTTCAGCGCTTGTGTGCTCTTATTAAGTGGTGAACACCCATGTGATTCCAAGTTGTGTGACCTTGGCTACTTCTCACTTTCTACCTTAATTGAGTTCTTTAGTTTGAAACTGAAGCAGAGGATGTAAGTTCTGGAGGAGGACTGGGTAAAAATTCAGTGTGAAGCATGACAGGAATCTGGTTCCTATCTGTTCCTGCTGCTTTGATGTCATCCCTTGTTGAGCAACCATGTTGTATTAGAGGGCTTGCACCAATGGTCGGTTCTTCAGTCACCTTCCCAGAGACTAAGTGAGCTTTCTCCACATCTGTACATACTTTCTCCATGTCTGTATTAGCTTTCTCCTTTTGTATTTCAACTTGGTGCTTAGCAAATACTGCTCTCATTCTTGCCACTTCAGTTCTGTGCAAGCTCATACTGCAACTCTGCTAATTGTGGTTTCACTTGAGCATCAAGAAGATGCGATTGACGTGTCACATTCTGACCTGACTTCCAGAGCTTGCCGACTGACATTGCTGGGGTTGGAAGCTGAGACTGCAGCATAAAAACATAAGAAATAGGAGCAGGAGTAGGCCATCCAGCTCATCGAGCCTGCCCCGCCATTCAATAAGATCATGGCTGATCTGTCCGTAAACTCAGCTCCATCTACCTGCCTTTTCCCCATAACCCTCAATTCCTTTACTATGTAAAAATCTATCTGTTTCTTAAATATATTTAGTGAGGAAGCCTCGACTGCTTCCCGGGGAAGAGAATTCCACAGATCATATGATGTACAGATGCATCTCCAGTTTGCAGGCTATGCCTTTGAAGAGAAATCATCTTTTCACTCTACTGCACTCACAGTGCATATGTACAAACCCTGGTGAGGAGTTAACCACCTTCTCAAAAATCACATGAGCTGGAAGCTTTCTAGAGGGTTTTAATGAGAATCTACTTGTGAAAAGTTATTACTGTTTCAAGGGCAAATAAAGAGGGATGGAGATGGAAATTTTTCTACACAGTGTGCTTCAAGTCAAAATCTGATTTGACCTGCATAGGAAATGATGTAAAAAAAAAAAAGCTTACGGACAGGAAGAAATGTTCATACAAAATGAACTGTGTTTGTCGAGGCCAAAGCATCTCCCTATGTACATCTACATCTATACTATCACCCCCAGCAGGCAATCTACAAGACTCTAAACAGAGAACATTCCAGAAATTTGATCACATCTTCTTCTTGGATACTTTTGTCCTCTTAATTGTAACAGTTTTTAAAATGCAACTTTGTTGTTCATGTGCTTGTTGCCTCCTTCCCTGCTGGCTCATTGTGGTTTACATATCCTCATTTTCATCTCTTCAATCTCTGACAGCTAAAACTCTGCGGTGGCTATCAGTAGTTACTCTGTGGGCAGGCATACCAGCAAGGTAACCGTATCAGGTTCACAGGTAACAGTTCACTTTTCGTGCCATGACAGTGGATTGTCAGAATAATCTGACAATATGTCTCAGTCCCTTTGATTGATGTACAAGGAGGTCTGGGGTGGACTCTATTCAAATGGCTGCAAGGACCTAAACTCCAGTGCTCCACATCCCAGACTGTCTCATTAATTGCTGACCTAACCACTGAAAGGGCCCACCTCATTTGTGTCCACTCCCACGACAGGCTGGGTGGCTACCTTCAGACACAGTGCAAGTTCTTCCCTTTCTCAATCTGCCTTGTGGAATTTGATGTCTCGCCGTAACTTTGATTTCTTTCCCTCTATTTTCTAAATATCTTCCTTTCCTGATCTATATAACTAATCATCTACCTTCTAGAAACAGCCTGCATTGCAAAGTAGTTACCGTTATACTTTAGCACATTATTTTCGACTTGCAGACACACGCTCTTGTGCATTGGTGTTTCAGTTCTCTTTCATCTGTGGGGCCTACTTCCACCAGATGTGATCAGATGTGACACAGCGGGCTGCTCTTCATCACTGAGATTCTCTGTAATGACATTACTGGGTGGCATTCCAAAAGGTCAGTACCCACCTTTTGCAACTGGTGCCCATCTCACCAAGCTACCCAAAACTCTGAGAGCTGGTCCTTCTGACACATGCACACACACATCACAATTTTATTTAAACCAGTTCACATCTCCGTCATGTTTTTTGAGACTTTGTGATCCTGTAGTCGTGGACCTAAACAAATCTAAGCATGGCTGCTCTTCTTACAATTACTCACCTTCTTAGATTGCTTTAAGTTCGTGGCCATATAATGGGTCATAACTGTATCGCAGACAAGCCTGCAAATGTTGTGACTTTAATTGAAGTCACTGGAGAGACAGTAAAGCTGGTGATATAGAAGTCTTTATTCATCACAACAAGCAGGGATTCTTCTGGACACCTCTCAGTGGAGGCTCACAAACTCAAGTTACATGACATTCTTTATATTAGAAACATAGAAAACCTACAGCACAATACAGGCCCTTCCGCCCACAAAGTTGTGCCAAACATTTCCCTACCTTAGAAATTACATGGGTTACCTATAGCCCTCTATTTTACTAAGCTCCATGTACCTATCCAGAAGCCTCTTAAAAGACACTATTGTATCCACCTCCACCACCATTGCCGGCAACCCATTCCACACACTCACCACTCTCTGTGTAAAAAACTTACCCCTGACATCTCCTTTTTCCCTCCCCCCAGCACCTGAAACCTGTGTCCTCTTGTGGCAATCATTTCAGCCCTGGGAAAAAGCCTCTGACTATCCACACGATCAATGCCTCTCATCATCTTATACACCTCTATCAGGTCACCTCTCATCCTCCGTCACTCCAAGGAGAAAAGGCAGAGTTCACTCAACCTGTTTTCATAAGGCATGCTCCCCAATCCAGGCAACATCCTTGTAAATCTCCTCTGCACTATTTCTATGGCTTCCACATCCTTCCTGTAGTGAGGCAACCAGAACTGAGCACAATACTCCAAGTGGGGTCTGACCAGGGTCCCATATAGCAGTGGACCCCAACCACCGGGTCACGGACTGGTACTGGGCTGCGAGGATACGGTTTGTCGATATGAAACAATATCAGTCAGCTGCACCTTTCCTCATTCCCTCTCACACCCACTGTTGAACTTGAACGCACACGAGGTCATTACGATATCCTAGTGCCAGGGATCACTGGTTGGTCTCGGGTAACTGGCCACCTCACGCGACCGGCGAGAAGTGCTGTTGGTACTGGCCTGGAGCGTGGACAGATGGGCGCTGCCTCTAAACCAGTTTAGCACACCAAATATTCGTGGGGAACCCGGTGCTAAAATATTCGCAGACGGCTTAATTCAGACTCAGGGTTTCGTAAGTAGCAGAGCAGCTACCTTGCTGCGATCTACTGAAAATCAACCCTCAAGCCAAACTTTTGTCGGCCGATAGATCCTACCTACCTACAAGGGGGGTGGGCATGTGCCCTGTCGCACTCCTCGCTTGGTCAGTCGCTCTCTCTGGTCTGCGAACACCGCAGCCCCAGCACAGGGACCTCTGGCCCTCACCTTGTCCTCTCACTGGTGTGTTGCAATGATTTTATATGTTCATACAAGGAAAATATGCGTTGTTATTTTAATGTCCAAACGTTATTTAAAATGTTATGATGCTATTGACTTAAAAGTGAGTTATAATTGACTTATCACTATGTTCTTGCGAGGAAAATATGCGCTGTGTGGTTTATATTAAATTTGTTAGATAAACTCTTTTAGAAACAAAATTCACGTGTATTAGCCACTTATAAGTAACTCATAGTTGACTTATATTCCTGTCGTGATTAACACCCCCACCCCCACCCCGTCGGGTGGTCCGCGGTGCAAAAAAGGTTGGTAACCCCTGCTATATAGCTGCAACATTACCTCTTGGCTCTTAAATTCAATTCCACAATTGATGAAGGCCAATACACCATATGCCTTCTTAACCACAGAGACGACCTGCGCAGCTGCTTTGAGTGTCCTATGGACTCAGACCCCAAGATCCCTCTGATCCTCCACACTGCCAAGAGTCTTACCATTAATACAGTATTCTGCCATCATATTTGACCTACCAAAATGAACCACCTCACACTTATCTGGGTTGAACTCCATCTGCCACTTCTCAGTCCAGTTTTGCATCTTATCAATGTCCTGCTGTAATTTCTGACAGCCCTCCACGCTATCCACAACACCTCCAACCTTAGTGTCATCAGCAAACTTACTAACCCATCCTTCCACTTCCTTATCCAAGTCATTTATAAAAATCACTAAGAGTAAGGGTCCCAGAACAGATCCCTGAGGCACTCCACTGGTCACCGACCTCCATGCAGCATATGAGCCGTCTACAGCCACTCTTTGCCTTCTGTGGGCAAGCCAGTTCTGGATCCACAAAGCAATGTCCCCTTGGATTCCATGCCTCCTCACTTTCTCAATAAGCCTTGCATGGGGTACCTTATCAAATGCCTTTCTGAAATCCATTTACACTACATCTACTGCTCTTCCTTCATCAATGTGTTTAGTCACATCCTCAAAAAATTCAATCAGGCTCATAAGGCACGACCTGCCCTTAACAAAGCCATGCTGACTATTCCTAATCATACTATACCTCTCCAAATGTTCATAAATCCTGCCTCTCAAGATCTTCACCATCAACTTACCAACCACTGAAGTAAGACTCACTGGTCCATAATTTCCTGGGCTATCTCTACGCCCTTTCTTGAACAAGGTAACAACATCTGCAACCCTCCAATCCTCCGGAACCTCTCCCGCCCCCATTGATGATTCAAAGATCATTGCCAGAGGCTCAGCAATCTCCTCCCTCGCCTCCCACAGTACTCTGGGGTACATCTCATCCAGTCCCGGCAACTTATCCAACTTAATGCTTTCCAAAAGCTCCAGCACATCCTCTTTCTTAACATCTACATGCTCAAGCTTTTCAGTCTGCTGCAAGTCATCACTACAATCACCAAGATCCTTTCCCATAGTGAATACTGAAGTATTAAGTACCTCTGCTATTTCCTCTGGTTCCATACACACTTTCCCACTGTCACACTTGATAGGTCCTATTCTTTCACGTCTTATCCTCTTGCTCTTCACATACTTGTAGAATGCCCTGGGGGTTTTCCTTAATCCTGTCCACCAAGGCCTTCTCACAGCCCCTGCTGGCTCTCCTAATTTCCTTCTTAAGCTCCTTCCTGTTAGCCTTATAATCTTCTAGCTCTGTAACATTAACTAGCTCTCTGAACCTTTTGTAAACTTTTCTTTACTTCTTGACTAGATTTATTACAGCCTTTGTACACCACGGTTCCTGTACCCTACCATAACGTCCTTGTCTCATTGGAACGTACCTATGCAGAACTCCACACAAATACCCCCTGAACATTCACCACATTTCTTCCATACTTTTCCCTGAGAACATCTGTTCCTAATTTAAGCTTCCAATTTCCTGCCTGATAGCCTCATAATTCCCCTTACTCCAATTAAACACTTTTCTAACTTGTCTGTTCCTATCTCTCTCCAATGCTATTGTAAAGGAGATAGAATTATGATCACTATCTCCAAAACGGTCTCCCACTGAGAGATCTGACACCTGACCAGGTTCATTTCCCAATACCAAATCAAGTACAGTCTCTCCTCTTGTAGGTTTATCTACATATTGTGTCAAGAAATCTTCCTGAACACACCTAACAAACTCCACCCCATCTAAACCCCTTGCTCTAGGGAGATGCCAATCGATATTTGGGAAATTAAAATCTCCCATCGTGACAACTCTGTTATTGCACTTTTCCAGGATCTGTTTCCTTATTTGCTCCTTGATATCCCTGTTACTGTTGGGTGGTCTATAAAAAACACCCAGTAAAGTTATTGAAGTAAAGTTATCCTGTTCCTAACCTCCACCCACAGAGACTCCATAGACAATCCTCCCATGGCGTCCACCTTTTCTGCAGCTGTGACACTATCTCTGATCAACATGCCCCCACCTCTTTTGCCTCCCTCCCTGTCCTTTCTGAAACATCTAAAACCCAGCACTTGAAGTAACCATTCCTGTCCTTGAGCCAGTCTCTGTAATGGCCACCACATCATAGCTCCAAGTACTGGTAGTTCCCAAGTTACGAAAGTCCGACTTACGGCCAACTCGTACTTACGAACTGAGAAAGGAGAATGTCATCCGCCATTTTAAGTCAGATCGCGACGCCGTCCGCCATTTTAAGTCGTTGCTGTTGACACTGTGTTGAGTGTTTAACTTTGTATTTGGCTTAAATTTTTCTTAGTAAGATTCACCCTAACCCTGCCTGCCACCACCCTCCCCCCCCCCCCCCCCCGTTCCGGTCAGCTGGTGGCGCAGTGAGATCAGTGCCGGGCTGGAGAACGGAGTTTCCCAAGTTCGATCCAGTGATAGACCGTTCCCGTGCCGGGTTGATGTCGATCCAGTGACTCCCATACCATCCATGCTGGGTTGATGTAGAGCTCGCAATTCGACCTCTTAAAAAACACTGCCACCTCCAGTTTAAATTCCCACACGGAATATTGTGGATGATCAAATACCCAGACCCAGCACAGCCCCAACTTGTCCCGCTTAGCCTGTCTCAGTGCGGTGGTCTTTAGGACCCAGCGGACCTCAGGATCCGGCGGAGCTCGGGAGCTGGCAGAGCTCGGGACCCGCCGCCCACAGTGTTTCTGTTCCATTGACAAGAAGTGATCGCAATTGAAGATAGAGTGGAAATAATAAAGTGTTTGGAAAGTGGTGAAACGCCATTGGTCATTGGAAAAGCGTTAGGGTACAGTTGGTCAACGATCAGAACAATTTTAAAGGATAAAGTGAGAATAATGGAGCATGTGAAAGGCCCTGCCCCGATGAAAGCTACAATTATTACTAAGCAAATCAGTGGTTTAATTATTGGAATACATATGTTTCTTATGTGTTTTATATGCATAGAAAGGTAAAATATATACTATAAATATATACTATAATATTAAGACAAACGTTTGACTAACTGACGCTAAATAATACCAGATTCACTTGTTCCGACTTCCGTACAAATCAGACTTAAAGACGGACTCAGGAACGGAACTCGTACGTAACTCAGGGACTGCCTGTATTGATCCATGCTCTAAGCTCATCCGCCTTGTTCACAATACTCCTTGTGTTAAAATAGACACATCTCAAACTGTCTGAGCGCATCCCTTCTCTGTCACCAGCCTATCCTCCCTCTCGCACTGTCTCTAAGCTTTCTCTATTTGTGAGCCAACTGCCTCTTCCCCAGTCTCTTCAGTTCAGTTCCAACCCCCCAACAATTCTAGTTTAAACTCTCGCCAGTAGGCTTAGCAAACCTCCCCGCTAGGATATTGGTCCCCCTGGGATTCAAGTGCAACCCGTCCTTTTTGTACAGGTCACACCTGCCCCAAAAGAGGTCCCAATGATTCAGAAATCTGAATCCCTGCCCCCTGCTTCAATCCCTCAGCCACGCATTTATCCTCCACCTCATTCTATTCCTATACTCACTGTCACGTGGCACAGGCAGTAATCCCGAGATTACTACCTTTGTTGTCCCGCTTCTCAACTTCCTTCCTAACTCCCTGTAGTCTTTTTTCAGGACCTCCTCCCTTTTCCTACTTACGTCATTGGTACCAATATGTACCACAACCTCTGGTTGTTCTCCCTCCCACTGCAAGATATCTTGGACATGATCTGAAACACCCCGGACCCTGGCACCTGGGAGGCAAACTACCATCTGAGTTTCTTTCCTGCGTCCGCAGAATCACCTGTCTGACCCCCTGACTATAGAGTCCCCTATCACTACTTCCTTCCTCTTCCCTTCCCTACACTTCTGAGCCACAGAGCTAGAATCTGTGCCAGAGGCATGGCCACTGTTGCATCCCCCAGGTAGGCTGACTCTCCCAACAGTAATCAAACAGGAGTACTTATTGCCAAGGGGTACAGCCACAGGGGTACTCTCTAGTACCTAACTCTTCCCCTTCCATCTCCTGACTGTTACCCACTTGTCTGTCTCCCGCGGCCTCAGTGTGACCACCTGCCTATAACTCCTTTCTATCGCCTCCTCTCTCTCCCTGACCAGATGAAGGTCATCGAGCTGAATCTCCAGTTCCCTAACGCGGTCCCTTAGGAGCTGCAGCTCGACACACCTGGTGCAGATATGGCCGTCTGGGAGGCTGGGAGAATCCGGGACCTCCTACATCTGACACCGAGCACAGAAAACCAGCCTCACACACATACTACTTCCTTTCCGCAATTAACACAGGTAGACCTACCTTGCCTCGTTACTGCCTAAGCCCGTTGAGCCAAAGCCCTATCACTCTGCTGCCTCTCACTCTGCAGCCCGCTCCAAACGGTACCTGCTGGATAGGGTGGTCTTCTTTTTAAACTTTTCCCGTTCACCCGTAGCCTTCTTGCTCTAAATCAAAAACTGCTGAAGATTCCTTGCCTTTTTAAACTTTTCCCACTCTACTGGCTGATGTCACGTGCCTGCGCAGTCTTGCCTCTTTTTTACTCCAAGTAGTAAAACTGCCTTCACTCCAGAAATCCTTAGCCGTTCAGTCGCAGCCTTCTTGCTCCGAATCTTATATTCTTAAATGTTAACTGTAGATGATTCAGTACAGTTTCAAGAGTTTCAATAATATTGTTTACTTCAATACTTTAGGTTGACAATGCTTCCTTAATTGCATCTCCAGTGGGAGACACCTCTGATTGTTCAAGTACCTGGGCTGGGCCACTTTCCTGAATTTATTTACAAAGGCGCAAATTCTTTAAACCCATAGTTGATGTAGGGCAATTAACACAGCCCCACTGTTTTAACATTAGGTTGATACATTTGCAATCTCTTAGTCTGTGGACCAGTTTAACTCCAAATTACTGCTTGCAATTTAGAATAAGAACTAAAGACTGGTTCTTGCTTGAATTAATATCTGCCATATTCACATAACTCCAGAATACTCCCTAAAAGGCTTAACATCTTCTTTCCCCAAAACCATTCCATCAGCTGTGCTGGCACTCAGGTTCTCACCCCCTGAACTGTAGCTTAAACCCCCCGGAGCTATACAAGCAAACCTTGCTGCAAGGCTATTGGTCCCCTTCCATTTCAGCTGCATACCATTCCATTTAAGATGGTGCTACCAAATGCGTGTGGCAGTTCTCTGGTTGTTGAAAATTCAAGAAATCCAACTAAAACCATCACTAAAAATATCTTTTGTTAAGTAAATTCTGTTAAATTATTGCTGTAAACTACGAAGGGGTGAGTGATGATGAGGCAAGTTTGGGGATGAGCTGAGATGGTGTGTTGCAAAATTGTTGCAGATAGAGGCCCAATGCCCGTACAACTGGCCCG
Source organism: Hemitrygon akajei (assembly GCF_048418815.1). Lineage (NCBI taxonomy): Eukaryota > Metazoa > Chordata > Chondrichthyes > Myliobatiformes > Dasyatidae > Hemitrygon > Hemitrygon akajei. The sequence continues at coordinate 150,345,169 of NC_133127.1, read as the reverse complement.
GGTGCGAGGTTGGACCACTCTGGGTGCCAGGCCAATTTGAAGAGTTTGAGAGCAGCTTCGGGCTGGGCTGTAAAATTTGAGCCTGGAGTGAGATGCTGGGTGGTGTGGTCTGTGCCTGGAACGTTTTGCTGCAGCAGTGCCTGGATCCTAGTATGAGGTACGATCTGCTGTTTAGACAATTTAAACGCTGGCCCAGATCGGAGGCAAGAGCCGATTTTGCTCATGCTCCACAATGTTTACTCCTCTCTCTAGGGCGCTGGAGCCTTTCACCGTTCCGTTGTTTGGTGAATTTAAACACTGGTGCAGATAGACTGAAAAGACAGGGTGATGGGATCCAGGGCAAGAGCCAATTTCAATTGTTCTCTGCAAAGGTCAGTCTTCTCTCCATGCTGCTGAGGTTATGAAGACTGCCCCGGCTGCTGTGCTCTGTGCTCACTAATAATATATATTTATAAATCAGAGCATTGAGCATAGGAGTTGGGATGTAATGTTAAAATTGTACAAGGCATTGGTAAGGCCGAATTTGGAGTATTGTGTACAGTTCTGGTCACTAAATTATAGGAAAGATATCAACAAAATAGAGAGAGTACAGAGAAGATTTACTAGAATGTTACCTGGGTTTCAGCACCTAAGTTACAGGGGAAGGCTGAACAAGTTAGGTCTTTATTCAATGGAGCGCAGAAGGTTGAGGGGGGACTTGATAGAGGTATTTAAAATAATGAGGGGGATAGATCAAGTTGATGTGGATAGGCTTTTTCCATTGAGAGTAGGGGAGATTCAAACAAGAGGACATGATTTGAGAGTTAGGGGGGGCAAAAGTTTAAGGGTAACACGAGGGGGAATTTCTTTTCTCAGAGAGTGGTAGCTGTGTGGAATGAGCTTCCAGTAGAAGTGGTAGAGGCACGTTCAGTATTGTCATTTAAAGTAAAATTGGACAGGTATATGGACAGGAAAGGAATGGAGGGTTATGGGCTGAGTGTGGGCCAGTGGGACTAGGTGAGTGTAAGCGTTCAGCATGGACTAGAAGGGCCGAGATGGCCTGTTTCCGTGCTGTAATTGTTATATGGTTATATGAACTGATAAGTACGGCTTTGAGCCTTCTCCGCGGAGGCTGCTCCAGGGTTCAGATCAGAGGAATCAATTTTGGTTTGGAATGTAGTTGTTCACTTCAATTGTTTACATGATTTGTATTTTTTTAACTTCCTCTTGCACATCGGGTGTTGGTCTTTTATTTTTATTTTAATTCTTTAATTGGGTTCTTTCAGGTTTTTTGCTTTGTGGTTACCTATGAACAACCAGGTCTCAAGATTGTATAATTTATACATTCTTTGATAATAAATTTACTTTGAATTTGTACAGGTCTCACCTTCCCTGGAAATGGACCTAATGAACCAGATATTCTGAAGCCCTCCCTCCTGCACCATCTTCTTAGCCACATGTTAATCTGTATTATATTCCTATATCTAGCTTCACTAACATGTGGCATTGGTAGCAATCTTGAGATCACCTGTCTGCAGCACCCAACTCCTTGAGCTCACTCAGAAAGACCTTATCTTCCTTGCTGCCTGTCACTGGTTCCAATGTGGCCATGACCACTGGCTGCTCACCATCCCCCTTACAGATGCTGTGGACTCAATCTGAGATTTTGCTGACACTGGCACCTGGGAGGAAACATACCATCCAAGAGTCTTGTTCTTGTCAACAAAACCTCCTGTATGTTCTGCTAACCAAAGAATCACCTCTTCTACCCTCTTCATTTTTGAGTCACAAAGCCAGTCCCAGTTCCAGAGACCTAACTGCTATGGTGTCTCCCTGCTAAGTCTCCCTACAATAGTATTCACACAAAATACTTGTCATTGAGAGAAATGGCCACACAGATACTCTGGCTGCCTTTCTCCTTTCGGTCACCCAGTTACCTGCTTCCTGTGCCTTAGGTGAATCTACCTTCCTATACCTCTTGTCAATCAACCCCTCAGCCTCCCAAATGATCTGGAGTTAATCTAGCTTCAATCCCCTAACATGGTCTGGAAAAGCTGCAGCAGAATGCAGTTGGCAGGGGCACTGGAACTCTCCCTGTCTTCCCACATCCTGCAAGAGGACCATTCCACTGTCCTGAATGACATTCCCACTGTTTTAACAAGAGAGAAAGAGGGGAAGAGGAGGAGAAAGAGAGGAAGAAATAGGAGAAACGAAGAAAGAGAGAAAGAGGGGAACTTACCTTAGCCTTTACCTCTCCTCACCAAAGCTTCTTCACCCAAACCCTCAAGCTCCCCACTCTAACCATGTCCCACTCACACAATAGCTTCTCCTATAATGCCTGCTCCAAATAACATTAACTTCTTTTCATTACCTGATAAAGTAAACAACCTGCCATCCACTTGCTTTTATGAATCTTTCACTCATTCACCAAGTCGCACAATCTCAAGCCCACTCAAATTCCCAGCAGACAGGCTCGATTGCTGATTGAATAAAAGGTCTTGACAAATCAATATGTAGGAGGGAGATTGAAAATATGGCTGGGTGGTGCTACAGCATCAACCTCTCACTCAGTATTACGAAACCAAAGAACTGATTATCGACTACAGGAAGAATAAGCCTGAGGTCCATGAGCCAAACTTCATTAGTGGAAAAAGATGGAGAAGCTCAGTAGCTTTAAATTTCTTGTTGTCAACATATCAGGTGATCTCTCCTGGGACCAGCAAATAAGTGTTGTCACAAAGAAGGCACAACAGGATCTCTACTTTCCTGAGTAGATTAGACAAGTGACCAAAAACTTTGACAAACTTCTATAGATGTATGGTGGAGGGTCTCCTAACTGACTACATCACAACCCAGGAAGAGAAAGAAATCTGAAGAAAATGGTGGATACAGCTCAATTCATCACAGGCAAATGCCTCCCCACTATTCAGTATACTTACATAGAGCGCTGCCACAAGTATAGCATCCATCATCAAATACCCCCACTATCTAGGCCATTGCTACTACCGTGGACAGGATGTACAGAAGCCTTAGGTCCCAAACTAATAGGTTCAAGAACCATTATTACCCCACACCATCAGGCTCCTAAACTGGCATAGACAACTTCATTCACCACAAGTCTGAACTGATTCTATGATCTACAGGCTTACTTTCAACGATTCTTTACAACTCATGTTCACAGTATTATTTTCATGTGCAACTTGTCTTCTTTTGCATTTTGGGGTTTGTTAGTCTTTGTCTGTTTATATATAGTTCCTCGTAAAATTCTATTGTACTTTTTTCTTTCCTGTAAGTGCCAGCAAGAAAATGAATCTCAAGAAAGATTAGCTTTATTTGTCACATCTACATTGAAACACACGGTGAAATGCATCGTTTGCGTCATATCAAAAGAGTGAGCACTGTGGTGAGCAGCCTACATGCACCAGCATAGCATGTGCACAACTTACTAACCTTAGCTGGACATCTGTGAAATGTGGGAGGAAACCACAGCATCTGGAAGAAACTTATGCAGTCACAAGGACACCATATAAACCCCTCATGGACAGGAGTTTGTATGGTGTCGCTGTGACTACATAGGTTTCCCTCAGATGCTCTGGTTTTCTCCAGTTTATAGACATTGACAGGAACTGAACCCCAATCTTACAGCTGGCACTGTAATAGCAATATACTACACACTTTGATAACGAGTTTACTTTAAATGTTGGATCTATTGACCAGGACTATCGTATTTTTTTTGCCCAATTGTTGATTCCACTCTGTTATTCAAAGTTTTTGTCTTCACGTTCTTTTTCTAATATTCTGTTATAATCCATATGGATTATGCTTCAACAAAGCCTTGAATTTCACATTCTGATGATTCTATGTGAAGCACTTTAAGTAAAGTTTCAGCTGGTTGCAAAGATTTCTTTCTAGGCAAATTGCCCAAAACTGCCTTGTACTTAGATGATGCAAATAATTGAATCGCATGTCTTAGGTCACCTCAAATCTGTAGTCTTAAAGTTGATATCAGTTAAATAACCAAAAAACCTCTATGGAGAAATTGTTTTTCAGGAGGTTAAAGGAGGAGAAAGAATAAAAGGTGGAGAAGTTTAAGAACAGACTTGGAAATTGCAAGGAAAGCTGCAAATAGTAGAACAGTTAAGCTGAGGGACAATCAAAATAATGAATTTGGAGGAGCACAAATATCTTGGAGCATTATAATAGTATGGGACGTTTACCAAAATATGTATTGGCAAGGTTGGGAATAACCTTAAAGTCAAAGGTAATAAGCTATATCGGGACGCTGTTTAATTGGGAACTAATACAATACTTCAGTAAAATCGCTTCGAAGAATCACAGAATTGCCAAGACACTGAAAGAGGCCATTCATCCCATTAAGTCTTCGCCAGCCCTGGCAGACTAATCCTATTAGACCCATAGTCCAGTTCTTTCAACAAGTCTTAATGATCATATTTTCTTACAGGCATCGAGTTCCAGATCACAACAAATCTCTACACAAAACTTTTATCTTACATTGTATAATTTGTACAAATTTTTAAATTTTGTTTCATGAACCATCAACCAATGTGAAAAACTTCCCTCCATTTATTCAATCTAAATCCATCATGACATTGCATTCCTTCACTGAATCTCCCTTCAACCTTCTTTATCTCAGAGAGCTCTACCAGCTTCTTCCTTCAAAATGCAAAGTCATTTATTATCAAAGAATGCATAAATTATACACCTTGAGATTTGTTTGCTTATAGGCAGCCACAAAGCAAGAAAACTGAAGAACACCATTTTAAAAAAAGACCATAACCACTGTGCTTAGAAAGAGGGAAAAAAAACACACACACACAGCATGTAAACAAAGGAGCAAACAACAGCATTCCAAACCAGATTGGGTCTTCAGATCCACTCCCCAGAGCTCTGGAAAATGCTCAAGCCTCAAACTCAGTTCATCTAATAAGCAGAGCAAAAGCAGCACAAAACCACCAGAGCAGTTCACAGCCTTGGCATACAGTGAGAGGAATGAACATTGCGGGAAAGCGAGCGAAGTCCGCCCAACCCTCACCTCTGGTCCCAAAACTCGGGCTTTCCAGTCTACCTGGACCAGCGTTTAAATTAGCAGCAGGTAGTGCCTCACTTTACGACCCAAGCCCCAGCGTAGTGACACCACTGGGCTGCACAGCCTGAAGCCGTTCTTGATCTTACCAAATCAGCTCAGCGCTTGGAGAGATCCAACCTTACACCTGGGTTAGGTGGATGAGCATTCTAAAGGGGGAGGGAGAACAGCCAGAAATCGAGGTACATATAGGTACCAATGACATAGGCAGGAAAAATGCTGAGGTCCTGAAGAGAAAATATAGGAAGTTACATAGAGAGTTGAGAAGAAGGACCTCAATGGCAGTATTTTCTGGTTTGCTGCTTGTACCAATTGCCAGTGAGGGTAAAAATAGGATGCTTTGGCAGATGAATGCATGGCTGAGGAGTTGGTGCAGGGGCATGGTTTCAGATTTCTGGATCATTGGAATCTCTTCTGGGGAAGTGTGACCTGTACAAAAAGGACAGGTTACACTTGAACCCAAGGAGGACCAACATCCTTGCAGGCAGGTTTGCTAGAGCTGTTGGGGAGGGTTTAAGCTAATCTGGCGAGGGATGGAAACTGGAGTAATAGGGCTGAGGATGGGGCAGTTGGTTTACAAGTAGGTGCAGTGTGTAATCAGACTGTGAGGAAGGATGTGCAAATGATAGAGCAAAGTTGAAGTCAGATGGAATGGGTTGAAGTGTGCCTTTAAACTAAGTAGTCGGTTTAACTGTTCAACAGGTTGGAAGTGAGGATACAGTAAAAGGGAACGAGAATTCAGGAATGGTTACAAAATGACTCCAGAATAACTAAAAAGACAGCAAATTTAGAAAGTGATAAGGATTTAACTTCTAGTAACATGGGAGCAAAATTGAAAAGGGTGATGAACACAGAACTGAAGGTGTTATATTTGTTATATTTTACAAATTACATCAATAGGTAGAAAAGGCATGTGAAAAGGGCAATGTTGCGATAGTCATGGGGAACTTCAATATGCAGGTAGGTTGGGAAAATCAGATTAGTGCTGGATCCCAACAGTAGGAATTTATAGAATACCTACAAGGTGCCTTTTTAGAGCAGCTTGTGGTAGAGCCCACAAGGGAAAAAGCAATTCCAGATTGGGTGCTGTGTAATGAACAGATTTGATTTGTTTGCTTAAGGTTAAGTAACCTTAAGGAGGAAGTGATCATAATATGATAGAATTCACCCTAAGGTTTGAGAGGGAGAAGCTAAAATCAATATATGAGTATTACAGTGGACTAAAGGGAACTACAGAGACATTAGAGAGGAATTGGGCAAAGTTGATTTGAAGGGAACACTAGCAGAAATGATGGCAGTACAGCAATGGGTCAAGATTCTGGGAGCAATTTGAAAGTGCAGAATGGATACATCCCGAAGAAAAGGAGGAGGATAAGGCCTTTGTGGCTGACAAGGGAAGTCAAAGACAGCATCAAAGCAAAAGAGAGGCATTCAATATAGCAAAAATTAGTGGGAAGCTGGAGGACAGATAAGATTTAAAAAACAACAGAAGGCAAAAAGCAGTAGGGAGAGAAAAGATTAAATTAAAGTAAGGTAGCCAATAATATAAAAGAGGAGCGCAAAAGCTTTTCAGATATATAGAGTAAAAGAGAGGCAAGTGGATATCAAGCTGTTGAAAAATTATGCTGCAGGGGTACTCAGTGGGTGACAAAGAAATGGTCAACAAATTCAGTAAGTTTCTTGCATCAATCTTCACTGTAAAAAACACCAGCAGTAGGCCAGAAATTCAAGAGTGTCAGGGACAGAAGAGATGCAGTTGCTAATACATAGGAGAAGGTGCTTGGGAGGCTGAAAAATCAGAAGGTAGATAAGTCATCTGGACTAGATGGACTACATCCCAGGGTTCTGAACTATGTAGCTGAAGAGATTGTGGAGGCATTAGTAGTGATCTTTCTAGAATCACTAGATTCTGAAATAGCTCCAGATGACTGGAAAATTGCAAATGTCATTCCACTCTTTAAGAGGGTGAGAGGCAAAGAAAAGGAAATTATAGGCCAGCTAGCCAAACTTCAGTTGATGGTAATATGTTGGAGTCCATTGTTAAGGATGAGGTTTCGGGGTACTTGGGGGCACATGATAAAAGGCCAAAGTCAGCAACGTTTGTTTACTAAAGGGGAAATCTTGCCTGTTGGAATTTTTTGAGGAAATCACAGGTATGATATACAAAGGTGAGTCAGTGGATCTTCTTTAATTGGATTTTCAAAGTGCTACACACAAGGCAGTTAAACAAGATGAGAGCCCATCGTATTACAGGAAAGATCATACCAGGAGGAAAAAAGTGAGAATAAAGGGGGCCTTTTCTGGGATGGTCATGCACTTTGGTAAAGGAATGAAGGCATAAACTATATCAGAAACAGGGAGAAAATTCAGAAATAGGAAAAAGGGACTTGGGAGTCCTTGTGCAGGAACCCCTAATGAATAATTAACTTGCTGGTTGAGTTGGAGGTAAGGGGGCAATTGCAATGATAGTATTCATTTTGAGAGGGGTAGAATATAAAAGCAAGGATGTAATGCTGAGAATTTATAAGGCATTGGTCAGACTACATTTGGAGTATTGTGGGTAACTTTGGGCCCCTTATCCAAGAAAAGATGTGTTGGCATTGGAGAGGATCCAGAGGAGGTTCACAAGAATTATCCTGGGAATGAAAGGGTTACTGTTTGAGGAGCATTTGATGGCTCTGGGCCTGTACTGACTGTAGTTTACAAGAATGGGGGGGTGGGGGAAATCCCATTGAAACCCATCAAATATTGAAAGGCCTGAGTGGATAAGGAGAGGATGTTTCCTTCTGTGGGTGAGTCTAGTCCAGAGGGCAGAGCCTCAGAAGAGAGGGATGTCCTTTTATAACGAGATGAGAAGGAGTTTCTTTACCCAGAGTGTGATGAATCAGTGGAAGTCAATGCCACAGACAGCTGCGGAGGCCAAGTCATTGGAATTTAAGCAGAGGTTGACAGGTTCTTGATTAGTAAGGGTGTCAAAAATTACAGGGTGAAAGCAGGAGAATGGATTTGAGAGGGATAATAAATCAGCTATGATGGAATGGTGGAGCCATCTTGATGGGCCGAATGGCCCAATTCTGATCCTATGTCTCGTGGTCTAACCACTGTTCAACATAACTACCCCGAGTTGGTTCTCCCTGAGTCTCCAACAATCCAAAATTCCCATATGCTTTAAATAAAATCCCTTTCAAAATGCACAGCCACATTCAAAGTTTGTTTCCAATGCTCTCTGTCCCTTTTGAAAACATGCCATTTGGAATATAGAATGCTTATTTCATTTTTGTAGATTCTTTAGTTTCTGAATGGGAAGGATATTTAGAGGAATTTAAAATGGAAGTTTTTACAGTGACAAGACTGGTAATGCCATCTAAAAATGGTTTGAGAATAGGGCTTTTTATTGTTCGTGTAAGTAGCTCATTTCTTTCTCTCTTAGCTAGGCCCCAGACTGGGTTGCATGCTCCAAATGCATGGCACTGAGGTGCTCAATGCCATCCTGTATGCACTGTCTCCGTAATTAACAATTATGAATAAGAGGTTAGCTGAAATTAGTTCTTAGTGAAGCTTTGTGTACATTCTTAAATCAATTCACTGTCATGCATGTCATTTTCTCCTATGTTATAGTTCATATAGAATGTCTATTTTTGGAATCCAGTGTCAGGTATGCAGACTATGTAGCTGATTGATAAAAGTAACTAAAGCCTCATTGCCATAGATATCGGCCAGGAAGGATAGAGAAGCCGTGCATAAGTTGCACAAGGCTACACTTTTCTATCTTCCAACCACTTTACATGTTCACTATATATATTTTTCAAATTAATTTAATAAACGTGCAAAGTAATTTATGTTAACAATGACCTAGTCTGCAATAGAATAAAACATTTTATCAACATGTATAGTTGTAAATTCATGGATGAAATTCACATCATAAAAAATAAAATCATAATTTATTTCATTGATTCTCCTATCAGTCACTTCCTCCTCCATCTGTGGAATAGCTTTCAGATGGTCCATTGGATTCAACTGCCACACCAAAAACTATAAAAACAGAGTGAAAGTAAATCACTTTTGATGCTGGGGAACTGGCTAGGGGATAATGACCGAGATTTCTCCCCATCAGTTTGTATGCAAGTTTCCTTCACTCCAATCACCTGAAGAAATTATTCTGCTTAGTTTGGAAGCAATTGATGTATTTTCTACTTCTCTCTTTAAAGACAAGTTCTGATTCTGCGTAGCAGGCATTTGTTTGCAATGTCATTCTGATTTCCCTGAATCCAACTCATCGACTGTTGCTGTGTTGTCAATACTCCTTCTCTATTCCCACTTTAATTTGTCAAATTGATAATGATATTGATTAATGAAAATAATAAATCACTATTGTTTTAACACAGTTTCTGTAATTCAGTGTCCAAGAACTACAAATGTAACCTCACTGCTATCAAATTTAACATTACATCCTTACCTTGCATTACATGCTGACACACAAAATGTAAGATTTAATTTCCCTTCTTTTGACAGAATCCAATCATATTGCCACATTAAGTAGCAATATTGCCACATTAAGTAGCAATATTGTCACATTTTGGCTTCTTCAATCTTTCAAAAATCTTTAGAGATACATCACAGAATAAGCCATCCTGGCCCAACTGCCTAGGAACCCAACTATCATGTTCAAGTACATTGTCATCTAACTGTACATATATACCACCAAACAAAACAACGTTCATCCAGACCACAGTGCACCCACAATCCATATATCACCAAAATATTACACTATAAGTTAATAAAATATAATTCAAAATGCATGTAGTAAAGCATGGCGTAGGTAAAATAAACAGCTCGCTGTCCTAGTGACAAGACCTCGGAGGTGTCAGAGTATTCATTTGGCTGATAGCCTGAGGGAAGAAGCTATTACTCACTATAATTGAATGACAGAATGTCAGAATGGTGCTAATGTATAATTAAATGCTATAATAGTGGGAAGGGGCTCAGGAGTGTTTTTCCAGTGGGTCAGAGAGGCTGGTAAAAATATGACTTGGGAGGCATTTTTTTTAATGTATTGGCTTCGGTTAGTACCAATGGTACATAGCTGAATGTATGCATATCAATTCAGATATGAATGTCTAAATCTGGGGATGCTTGCAATAAAGCAAAATCCTCACTCCTGTTGTCTGAAAGAAACTGAGATTGAGTCTTTACTCTTCAAGAATGGAGCTTGAATCACTTTCCTAATGCGGCAGTGAGCAGCAATGAACCCTACCAGAACTGAAAGTTCATTAACCTTACCAGAATTTAAATGATCCATCCATAGAGATATACTGACCTCGTTCTCTTAGAGAGGAAAGACTTTACAGAGAACATTAAAATTATGAAGGAGCTTGATAAAGTAGAACTAAAAGAATTAGTTTCATCATCGGTGAATCCACCAGTGGAAAAGATACAAGGGTCATCATGAATAGATCTATAAATAATTTAGGAGAAAGTTCATGATGTAATTATTGTACAATTATGACTAGGAATGTTTTTCTCAGAATGTAGCTGCTTGTCTGTTTTGTAAATTTGCAACATTACAATGGATTGCAATGAATCAATAATAAATTTAGTTGAGGCATTTGTGGATGTGGAGCATGAAGCTTCTCAAAACTAGGGATGATGAAAGTTGAAGATGGATAAGAATTTGAATAAGGACATATTTGGTTCACCGATGACTTTTAGCTGTGATAAGATGGAGAAGGTGTACATATAATAATACTGGTAGAGAAAGAAGAATCGAGACAATTCAGATCTAGCACCATTTGGTATAACTAAACACAATATTGAAGTCAGCTGTTCAGTAACTTGCCAAGAGGCGCATCTCAGCATCCACCTCTTTCTGTGTCCCTACTTCCAAAGTATTTTCATGAACATGGACTGCAGCTGAAATTCATAACCATTATTTCATAAGTTGACACAAAAATTTAAGACATTTACCTGGTTGCTGAAAATACGTTGTGACGACCGTTCTATGTTGGCGGGTAGACCAAAATATGCAGGCTTGTCATCTTCTGGTAAATGGCTGATAATGGCACGGTAGTCCTATAACCAAAAAAAAAAATGAATATCACTGCCTAATGGTGCATATGTTATCAATCTGGGCCCATACCCAACTTTGGTCCCATGGAATGTCCTAATACCAGCATTGTCAGCTGTAAAATCTATGAGTCAATTAATGTTTTAAATATCCCAATATTTCAGAAATTTAACATATTAAAAATTGAAAAGATCATTACTTCTTTTTATAAAAGTAAACTAACTTTTAGCAAAAAGGGGAAAAAACAAAATTAGTTCTAATTGGCCATAAAGCACTGGGGCAAAACAAAATAATCTCAAAATAACATAGTTTATTTTCCCCTTTGCTATATATTCACAAACAAGCCATGACCATTTAATGGGATCTACACTAGTTCCGACAGGGCATTGGAGCCAAGAGGTGATTCCCCAGTAAGAAATCCATTGCAAAACTATCAGTAAGAACAGAACTCTAATGTTTGATTACAGTTGGTTGCCATCATATTTTTCAAATAGATTGTAACTTTGCAGTATAAGCACAGAACTGGAATCAATGCACCATAGCAAGCATTTTGTCTGGGTGTATAACGACTTGCTATGTTAACTGCTCTGCACATGACTGAAGTAAACTGCAAAGAGTTATTATCTCAGTTTAGCACATCACAGAAAACAGCCTCCCCTCCATGGATTCTGTCTACTTTCTCACTGTCTCAGTAAAAGAGCCAGTATAATCAAAGAGCCCAACTGTTTCAGATATTCTCACTTCTCCTCTCTCCCATCAGGCAGAAGATACAAAACCCTGAAAGCACGTATAAACAAGCTCAGGGATAGCTTCAATCTCACTGTTATGCACTGATTGCCTCTCAATCTCCCTTGTTATAATCTTGCACTTTATCATTTACCTGCACTACACTTCTTTTGGTAGCTTTAATATTTTATTATTATTGTTTTACCTTATTCTAGCTCAATGCACAGTGAAATAATGTGATCTGTATAAACAGTCTGCAAAATAAGCTTTTCACTGACCTTGGTACATGTGACAATAATAAACCAACAACTATATCAATTGTAAATTCAGCAACCATTACAGAAACTTCAAGCAAGAATATGAAAGCAGAAATAAAAGTCATTAAAAGCTGCCAGATATTCATAAAATTGCAACAATAATCATGCATTACATAAACAGCAGACTATGATAATGACAAATTATTGCAGTTACTACCAAATTCCCCACTTCCTGTTCTAAACTAGAATTGTACGTTGAATTTATACCACAGTAAAGACCATTTGTACCATTATAACCGCACACCCTCTCTTAAAAACACATTTAACTTCAATTTTCCTTTCTCTTCCTATAGCTTTTTAATACAAGAACACATGAATTAGAAACAGAAGTAGGCCACTTGGCCATTAAGCATGTGCAACTACTTAATAACATCTTGACAGATTGGATTGTGACCTGAAGTCCACAACATTGTCTACCCACAGTAATGTGCCACACTCTGGTTACCAAGAATCTATCTCTACCATAAACACATTCGAAGACTGTTTTTATCACAACTACCCAGGAGAAAACAAAAAAGCCTCATCTCTAAATTAAATAGCAAGCCTTAATCTTTAAACAATGACGGCTAGTAGTTACTTTCTTGCCTATCTTTGTATCATCAGATTTAGCAAACACACCTTTGGTCCCTTTATTCAAATCATTTATATAAATTTTAAGTTAAGGCCACAGCCGAGCCAAATCTTCATCCATGCTACATCAGTACCTTTTGCAAGATTTCAGCTGAAACTTTGAAAGTTTCTTTCCAGCCACTGAGTTCCTCCAGCACACTGTTGCTGCACTGGTTTCCAGTAGTCTCTTGTGTCTCACCTCCTTATCTATAGAAACTCTTGCTCCAACTGAATATTTTTATCCATTTCTATTTGAAAACCTGCTGCATTTTAATTTCTTTTTCAACTGCAGGCACAGTAACCTAGCGGTTAGCGTAAAACTTACAATGCCAACAGTCGGAAGGTCAGGGTTCCATTCCTGCCTGTAAGGAATTTGTATTTTGTCTCTGTGACTACACGGGCTTCCTCCAGGTGCTTTGGTTTCCTCCCACATTCTAAACACGTATAGGTTAGGGTTAATAAATTATGGCATGTTTTGCCAGAAACATGGTGACACTTGCAGGCTGCCCCAGCACATCTTCAGACTGCGTTGGAAATTGATGCCAAGATGCAATTCACTGTAAACTCTGATTTACATATGACAAACAAAGGTAATCTATATTTGTATTGTTAGTTTGACCAGAGTTACATATCAAACCCCTACTTACATGGGAACATTTTGATAAGCAATTCTCTTAATATTCCTGTCATAAAAGAACTGTAATTTCAAGGCACAAGGATAGCTTCTACTCTATTATTATAAGTCTTTTGAATGATTCCCTAGGGAGATAAAATGGACTCTTGACCTCATAATCTACCTTCGTATGATCTTGCACCTTAATGTTTACCTTCACTGCATTTTCTCTGTAGCTGTTACATTTTAGTCTGCACTGTTATTACTACAAATGAGCTTCTTAATGATTTACCTTCTACAAGACCTTGATATTCTCCAAATGCTAATTTGTAGTGCCCAAAATTTGGCAAAATACTTTAATTGCATCGATGTATCGTTATGTAGTTAACAATCGGTTAAATTATACATGACCTAGGCTACGTCTGGCCGCCTCGGCTCCCATCCTCCGCCACACACAATTAGTGCAGCTTCATTAACATTTTGGGTTTAAAGTACATTGGCAGCATTGTTCTCACAGCTGTCTCATGTGATAATCTTTGGGCAGGGTCTTAGCCTTTGGTGACAGATTCAAGAGGCCTCAGGAGTGTCCCAAGAGCCTTTTGACAGCTCATACTGTCAAAGACATTTAAAAGGTATACATATAAATAATTAAGAATCACACATTTATCTTTGTTAAACTAATTTTTAAAAGTATTAACGCTAATTAAAACAAAAAAAGCATACCTTTTCTATCCCCCCAAAGTATGGGGCTGCACTAAGTATGCCACCCAAGCTAAGGGACCAGGTCCAAAATCGGTCCTGTCCCCCATCTCAGTATGACTATGCTCTACCCTGGACTCAACCACGTTATTATCAAGGGTAACCTGTATTTCTATGTTACAAAGCACATAACATAATTTTAAATAGAAGCTGGAGAAGATCATTGGCTCTTGGTGCCTGCTCCGCCTTCACATATGTTTGTGAATGTTCCTTCAGCACTCTTTTCTTGTATCAATCATATATTCCTCGATTTTCTTTATATCCATCTCTGTCTTGAATAGTCTCAGCAACTCAGCCACTTTTTGTATAAATTTTTTATTATTCCATTGAACAGTCCATACTTACAAAATCCATCAAAATTCCCTCACCTACCATATTACTGACCATAAATTAGGCAGAGATGATCAACCCATCAACTCTGTGCTGTGATGTGAGCTTGGTCATTGATTGCACTGTTAGAAAAGGAGAGCTTTCATCAACATGAAGTTGAGTAAACTGAATTCTTGAAGAATTCAATGTTGTTTTTTCTTGCAAGGATGCGTCTCCACCATGGTATTTTCAGTAGATGGTAAAATGTATAACCAGGAGCAAAATGTTACAAAAGCCATCTATTTTTTATTGGCTCAGGATATCATCAAGAAAGCAAAGTCATCTGCCGCCCCAGGGCCAAGTGGGGTACTCTACAAGGTATCTAGGAAATGCCCAAAACTCCTCCGGAGATTGCGGAAGATAACGAGGAAGATTTGGACCAAAAGCTGTATCCCACCAGCTGGAAAATGGATGAAGAATGCTTTGCTCCCAAGGAAGAAGATTCCTCTACAATCACCCACTTTAGGACAATCTCCTCCTTAGCATGGAGTGTAAGATATTCTTCCGGCTGTTTGCAAGAAGGCTGACCTCTTACTTAATGCAGAGCCACTGTATCAACATATCCGTCCAGAAAGGTGGCATCCTGGGCTTTTCTGGGTGCCTTGAACACACCTCAACAATCAGTTAATTGATCCATGAGGCTAGGCAAAAGAAAGGCAATCTCACAGTCATCTGGTTAGACCTAGCTAACGCCTCTGGATCAATTCCACATGTCCTCATCTAAGATGGCCTGGACCACTACCATATCTGGCCAGTAACACAAGACATGATCACCAGCCACCTAGGAGGATCCAAGCTACACTTCACTTCAGCCCAGTTAATAAGCAGGTGGCAAGACCTCCAAAAAGGGATTCCAACTGGCTGTACCATCTCCCCTATCTTGTTTGTCATGGGTATGAACCTCCTCCTATCAGCAGCAACAGACATAACCCAAGGCCCAGCCTTGGAGCCTGGGATCTGACAACCTGCAATATGGGGATTTATGGATTACATCACAGTAACCACTGTAACCCATGTCCAAGCAAGATGGGTATTGGAAACATGGACAGCATAGCTACATGGGCTAGGATGACCTTCAATGCCAGGAAGTCCAGATGCATGGTGATCAAAAGGGCAAGGTTACTAGCAAGTTCAGTCTTCAAGTACAGGAAAGAAGTCATTCCATCCATAGAGGACAACCCAGTAAAGAGTCTTGGAAAGTGGTTTAACGCAGCAATGATGGACAGTGCCAACACCACTGACACTGTAAAGCAGACTGAAGAGTGGCTGAAGAAAATCGACAAAACTGGACTCCCTGGTAAACTTAAGACATGGGTGTACCAACACAGTCTTCTACCAAAGCTGCTCTGGCTTTTCACGGTGTACGAGTTCCCCAGGACCACTGTGTAGAAGGCATCGAGAGGCAAGTCAAAAGACAACTTTGGAGGTGGCCAGGGTTTTCCCCTTGGAGGAATTCAAGGTGGCAAAGTATAGAGTTGTGTTAATAAATAATAAATCAAGTGGGAGTCCCAAGACTGGATTGAAAGTGGGCCCCCAACATGGCCACAGACCAGGCAGTGAGCTCCCTGCAATTGAGAGCCATCATTGGCAAGTTCATCATTACAGGTATTGAGCTGGTGAAGTTTATGACCATAATACTGACATCATGACACTGAACAAGTTATATGACAACATGATTAGTACTATTTAAAATTATAGATATCAAACTATATCAATTATTAGGAGCGACAGATCTGCATAAAAAGGAGGCAATTCTCCGGAGAAGTGAAAGTGACACTAAGCTCAAGTTGTACAACAAACTGAAAGAAAATACAGTTATATTATAATGATCTGTATCAAATATAATTCAAATTGCAACATTAATTTCAATCATTGTCTTAACGTCAAAATCAATGGTCAATCATATTTGAACACTGTGATAAGTACGATTTCCCACTGTGACATTCAAGTTCACTGCATCAAACCATTAAAGTTTGGGTGCATATTTTATATTAAGTGATCTCTCCTTAATTATACCAGCTGTTTAAAGTTTGTTATATAGAAATTCATCAATGACAAATAATGCCATCCTCAGTGAAGCTGTAAAGATTAAATTAAAATGTCATTTCCTGCCAGATGGAGACTTTACACTGTTTGCATATACTTACATTATTAACATCACCTACCATAATGTTGCAGGATTTAGGCACAGTGATTGATGATGGAAATGATGCTACATTTTTGGTCCTGGATTGTGATCCACCAATTGCTTTGGGGTTGAAAAATTGTTCTAGATATGAATTCAGAACCCGGAGATCAAATATATTATCGATGCGTCCACCGTAGATGGCATTTTTCAACAGACCATGAACAAACTCCCACTGAACATCCTTTGTTTCTAAGATCATTAAAAAAAAAATCAAAATCAATTTGCTGAAAAAAATCACAACTTTTCTTTCTTTCAACCCATCCCAAACAGTGTTTCCAGTCTACTTTACTTTGAACTGATGCTTATTCTGCATACTGATAGCACATTGTTAACATAAAAGCCAAGATTTGGGGAGGATGATATGGGGAAGAAGTTAATATTGGGACATCAATATATACCTCATCCTGGTTCCATTGCCCTTCCTGCAATGTGCAATTCCATCCTGCTGTTTTCAGCAGTAACATAAGGTACTTACTTGGCTTGATGGTTTGATCTCCAATTAAGCCATCAACCTTTCACTGCATTTTCATAGTAAGGATTGCACTGGGATAGTGGGGAGACCATCAATGGTTGCAATTAGACTATCCTGGTGAAAAATGAATCAGTGAGCAAAAGAAGATCAGAGATCTAGGCATTTAATTTTTGCCTTTTGTTAATGGACTTGGAGTAGCAGCAGTGTACCTAGAATCCTCACAACCAAGTCCTGCTGCAATGGTCTCCCACCTTCCTTTACCTGCTCCAAGCACTGCTGGTCCAAGTTCTTAACAGCAGCAGATCACTAGCAACAGTTTGCTCTCTGGTAGCATTCTGCTGCCCAAAATCTCATTCCCAATCTGTTTATCCACTTACGAGGTAAGACTTTTCACAAGGATTATATGGACAGTTCACTAAAAATTTACGGTCCGGAAAAATCTTGCAAGTCTTACTCCGCAAAATGGGGCTGTACCAGGACAAAGAGAGTACAGTTGCTGCAACACAGCTCTGACAACCTGGGTTTGATCTAGACCATATTTCATGTAACCACCTGAGTTTCTTCCAGGCAATCTGATTTCCTCCTACAGTCCAAAGACATGCAGATTGTCAGGTTAACTGGCCATTGTGCATTGTTCCTAGATGAGTGTTAGAACTGGAGGGATTGGAAGGGAATCAGGAGAGAATAAAATAGGCATTAGTGTATGTGGGTGCTTGCTGATGCTGGAAGAACCTGTTTCCATGCTTATTGACTCTAAAATCCAATAACCAGCTTGATCCAATCTGAGGTAAAATTTGAAGCATTGATAATGTTTAGAACATGAGGTCTGCCTTTCTAATTGATCAGCAGAAAATCCAATGAAATATTATCAGAACAAATTAATCTCTCTTGTAGTCATTAATACATTTATGATTGTGATTCTTAATAGTTTTTGAAAGTTCCTGAATGTCAAAACTTATAAAAATAATGCATATACACTTGATAATTCACATGTTAATCCTTACTGTAGTCGAATAGCACTATTATCAATCACCCTGTAGATTAAACACGCATGGTCATCGATGAATAATTATGCAGTTAACAGATGGTTGCCAAAAACGCTAGATAATTTACTTTGGATGCACAGAATAATTTAAATTATCAGCATGAAAAAGAAACAAGTAATCACAATAGCATTCTGTAACTAACTTGAAAATTTGTTACTAATATCAAGGGCATTCTAGGATCATAGACATCTTTTGGCTTATGCTAATTGAAGCAATGAGTGTTGTGCAGTTTCAATTCTGTTCATTGATGGAGTCATAGTGTTGCACAACACAGAAATAAGACCTTTGCCCATCACAGCAATCCCAACCTTTATCCAATTACACTAAACTATTTGTTCTCATTTCTTCGCATCCTTCTGCCCCATTTCTCTTAAACATAGTGATTATATCTGACTCTACCGCATCCTCTCACAGTAAGTTCCAGATATCAACCACTCTTTATGTACGAAACATCCCCTTAAAATCCCCTTTAAGGTTTCTTTCTCTCATTTAATGCCCTCTTTTTTTTAATACTCACGTTATGGCAAAGTAAGATTCTAAGATCTCTTTTGTTTATGTTTCTTATGATTTTATCAGGTCACCGACAGGTTATCATGGAAATTAAGTTTAACCTGTCCGATCTTTTGCTTTAGTTAAAGTCCTAAAATCCAGGTACATCCTGGTGATTCTTCTGCTCTGATAACTGTGCAATATTTACATGTCAGATATTTCTACAAAGCCACGTTTTTGAATGATCAAACACAATAAAAAAGATACTGAAAGAAAATGGAAAATACAGCAGCACAATAAAGCTAAATATTGAGTAGTAGCAACATTTATAAGCTCATAATAAAATCAATTCCAACTAACAACATTCACATAATAAAACAATGTTGTGTGCTTTTTCTGTTTTCCAGTATTTCAGAAATACAGGCAGTTAATGCATTTGTCACTCATTTCTAGATACAGGAATCTTTGACACCAAATGCCTAAGCAAAAAACATAACTTAGAGGAGTTCAGTCATAATCCTGCTTAGCACGACAGGGTTCTAAGGCACTTTCAGGTTTATCACCAGCATACAATTAATGGGCACATATTGATTTTTATGAGTTCATAAAGAAAGAATTAAATCTTTCAAAACATCTGTTAATGATCCTGGAGTAGTAAATCAAGTATCATTGCAAATATATTTTAAAAACTTGATAGAAGTTTAAAGGCAGTTAAACTGAAATTAGGAGTCATCCAGAACCCCTCAACTTCAGATGTGCCAATTATAATAGCAAACAAATAAAACTGCAGATAGGAATTGGAAACAAAAAGAAATATGCTGGAAGAACTCAGCCAGGCGAGCAGCATCTGTGGAAAGACAACCTCATCAACATTGGGTCACTGACCCTTCCTCAGAACTTTCCATAGATGTTATCTGACTCACCGAGTTCCTCAAGCATTTTTATCTTTTCTTAAAGACTATAATTTTAAATTGCAGGCAGCAAGAGCATTCACCTAGATAACAGGTTTTCTTTTAACTTTGTTCAAAGTCTAATTGTGTCATCAAATGCAAAATACTGTATGACCCTCAGCAGAGGAGAAACAAAGGCCTCTTAAGTTAACTGAATCATATTTTTTATTTATTTAATGGTGCTTTGTGCATCAGGAGAAGCAAATGTGTTTCAGAAAGGGTAAGACGAGGGAACACAAACCAATGCTCATAGAAGAATCAACTGTGGAGAGAGTGAGCAATTTCAAATTCCTGGCTGTCAAATATCTCTAAGGATCTAACCAGGGGTCAACATATTGTTGCAGCTATAAAGAAGATAAGAAAGTGACAGTATCTCATCAGGATTTTGAGGAGATTTGGTTTGTCACGCAAAATACTTGAAAACTTCTACAGAGGTACTGTTCAGAACATTCCGACTAGCTGCATCACTGTCTGGTATGGGGGAAAGGGGCTACCGAACAAGATTGAAGTAACCTGCAGAGTTGTAAAATTAGTCTGCTCCATCATGAATACTAGCCTCTGTAGTATCCAAAATATTTTCAAGGAGTAGTGGCTCAGAAAAGGAACTTCCATCATCAAGGACCCCCACCACATATGACATGCCCTCTTCTCATTGTTACCATCAGGAAGGAGGTATAGAAGCCTGAATGCACACATTCAACAATTCAGGAACAGCCTCCTCCCCTCTGCCATCTGATTTCTAAATGGACAATGAACCCACAAAAACTATATTACTACTTTTTAAATTTCTGTTTTTGCACTATTTATTTTAACAATATAATATACATACATATTCTTTGTGTAATTCAGTATTTTTCTATATTTATCATGCATCGCATTGTACTGCTGCTGTAAAGTACACAAATTTTACAACATATGCCAGTGATATTAAACCTGATTCTGATGCTGCCACAAGGAAATCTGTAATCTCACTTTGGTACATTTCTATCCAGCTGTTTGGATAGTATAACTTTAAAGGTAATCATTGCTTACATGTACAGATATGTATGTTATTATATATTATACATTTTTCCACAATAAACTTCTGTGCAAGCATTCTGAGGATTATCAACATCTGAACTAAAAACTATACAAAATTAACCATACTTTGTTAATGATTACAGAATAGTTAATGATACCAAGTAAAATACATAATTCATTAGAAATTGGCTTACCTTCAAAGAGTCTGTCAATTATTTCAAATCCAGCTCGGAGATCAGACAAGGAAAATTCATAAAATTTGGTCCACCCCTTAGATAAAGTGTATACAAGTAAAAAATTATATCTTATATTTTCAAAACACCCATTTGTCTGCCAGTTTGTCAGAACAAACTGTGTTATTAATTTGAGTGTTACATTGTCAGAATCTTGGTGAGAAATAGTTCTGCTTCATAAAATGTGATGAAATATGCATTATGTGAAATTGACTGTAGATACCATTAAAAATAAACCAAAGCTATTTAATTGTTTATAAATCAAATTGTTCTCCTTGTCAGTGTGCCTGTTAACAGTATTACCAATTTGATAATTACCTTATGATGCATAAAAGTTTAGAGTAGTGAATATTACTCATATTGGAGATTCATAATTATTTAATTCTGAAAAGTTATTTCTATATTTCTATTTGCTTCTACTTTTCCTGATTATGATTTACATTTTTATAGCCTAGAAATACTGTTTTGTGTTTGTGCTATACAATTGAAGAATTTTTTTCTAGATGGAAATATGAAAATAACCATTTCAAGGTCACTTGCATTACTCCAGAAATCTGACTGGTGATGTCAACCTTAATACAATATCCATTTGAGACATGATGTATGATGTCATATCGAGCACATTCCTCACTTTGGAGCATTACGATGAAAGTTAGTCCATGACACCTGGGGCCCTATATTCTCCACACTCCTTTCTATTCATGCCCCAGCATGTCCTAGTCTATTGTTCCTAATCTTTTTGCTTTTTCCCCCCTTAAACGTTTCTCTTGCATCAAAACTGATGCATAAAACTATACCACTGTAAAAACTGTAGTGAAATCATACCATCTGTCACCTAAATAAAAGATCTCAAGATACTGGAAAATGAGCATAAATACATTATAAAACTGATATATTTACTTCAAATTATATACCAGCTTTCTGTTATGTTAAAGATGATTAAGATTTAAGCATTTGGTTTGCAATAAATGTTTGCTTGAAATTAAACAACATACTTGAGGAATGTAGTTCCTCCTCTCCTGACAAACAGCATGGAACCAGGCTAAGCTGAAGAGGGATTGTGCTCTTTCTAAAACACCTTTCCTAGCAATTTGTTCTGAAGTCCAGGACTCGTATGTCCTCATTAAATTCTTCTTCAAACCTGGCGGCGCCTGTTAAATAAAACAAAAAGCAATGAACAAATGCAAGCAAAAAATTATAAAAATCCAACCAAGCTACTTGCTCACAATTCAGCATTTTCCAAAAGTGATGATTCTGATCCAGAAGGTGAAGGAACATTTGCCTTAAAAATAATGTTATTGATAGTATCGCTGAGGCATGGTGACAAGACGAGAGCAACTAGATTGCTGTGGAATAGAGTCAAGGGTAACCACATGCAAGAGAGAGTCATAGTTGAGGACATCTTTGAAGGTTTCCCTTCCTCCCCATTCTTGGCTTTTGGCTGAGTGGGGCTTGGGTGTTTCAGCTGGGAATATCCTTAATAGAACTGACGAATCCACATATCATCACCATCAACAAGTTGCTGAGAATGAATTTTCCATTCACTGTCTGTTCTATTTCATGAGTTTTTTGCTGGCTTTAAGTGCCTATGTAGCTGTTTTGAGTCACAGTCGGAAAGTTATACAGCACAGAAACAGGCATTTTGTCCCACTAATCCATGATGACCAAGATTCCCATCAAAGCTAATCCCATTCACCTGCATTTAGACTACATCCCTCAAGTATTTCCTATTCTTGCATTTGTCCAATTATCTTTTAAATGTTGTTTATGTATCTACCCCAACTACTTTCATACACTGACTATACTCTGGGTGAAAAAGTTGCCTTTCAGCTTCCTGTTAAACCTCTCCCCTGTAACCGTAAATAAATGCTGACTAGCTTTCAATTCCCCTAGAAGAAAAATTGCATGCATTCACTATAATACCCCCTCATAATTTATACACCCCTGTAAGATCACCCTTCTTTCATCTAGACTACAGTAAAAATGTCCCAATCTGCTCAAACACTCTCCATCCATAAAGTATTGGTAACATTTTTGTAAATCTCCTCTGTACTCTTTGCAAGTCAATGGCATCTTTCCTGTAACAAGTACACCAAAACTGGACTCTTCCTCACTGACAATCGACACAGAGGCACTTCAAGGACGCGTGCTTAGCACACTGTTCTGCTCTCTACACTCATGACTGTGTGGCTAGACACAGATCAAATGCCATCTATAACTTTGACAATGACACAACTACTGTTGGCAGAATATCAGATGGTGGCAAGATATCATTCAAGAGAGAGATACAGTTGATTGGCTAGTTGAATGGTATCACAACAACCACCTTGCACTTAATGTTAGTAAGACTAAGGGATTAGTTGCGGACTGCAGGAAGGGAAAGTCGTGGAAACCCACACCAGTCATCATTGAGGGGTCAGCAGTGGAAAAGATGAGCAGCTTCGAGCTCCTAGGTATCAGTATCTCTGAAGATCTGTCCTGGCCCCAAGACGTTGATGCAATTCCTAAGAAAGCATGACAGCCACTATGTCTCAATAGGTGTTTGAGGGGATTTGGCATGTCACAAAAGCCTCTAGAGATTTTAACAGATATACCATGGAGAGCATTCCGACTAGTTGCTTCAGCGGCTGGCATTTACTTTAGAAATACCATGCCTTAACGGGCCCTTCCAGCCCACAAGCCTGCACTTCCCAAGCACACCCACTGACCATACGTCTTTGGAATGTGGGAGGAGGATGGGACACTGGAGGAAACCAACACGGTCATAGGGAGAACATACAAACTCCTCATAGACAACGTGGACCCAGTTCACTGGCACTGTAGTAGCATTACGCTAACCACCATGCTAACGGGCTGCCTCCATGGAGGCACCAATGCACAGGATTAAAAACCAGATGCAGAGGGTTGTGGGCACTAACCTCCCCACCATTGAGGACATCTTCAAAAGACGATGCCTCAAGAAGACAGCATCCATCATGAAGGACACTCATCATCTAAGGCTTGCACCTTCTCATTACTACCATCAAGGAGTAGGTACAGGAGCCTAAAGATGCACACTCAATGTTTTAGGAACAGCTTCTACTCCTCCACCAGATTTCTGAATGGTCCATGAACCCATGAACACTACCTCACTATTTTGTTCTCTTTTTGCAGTAGTTGTTTTTTCATATTCTTATTTTAACTTATAATCATTCTTAACGTATTGCACTGTCCTACTGCCGCAAAACAACAAATTTCATGACATATATCAGGGATAATAAACTCATTTTAATTCATAATATTCTGAATGTAATCACACTGTCTTGCACAACTGCAACATAATATTCCAAATTTGATACATGTCCTGACTGATGAAGGCCAACATGGCAGAAGTTTTCTTCACCCCCCCTATCTGCTTACAAGTCCACTTTCAGGGAACTATGTACTTGTACTCTTGAGGTCCATTTGTTCTGCAACATTCCCCAGGGCCGTACCATTCACCATGGAAGTCGTAATCTCATTTGTCTTCCCAAAATGCAATAACTCACACATTTCTGCATTAAGCTCTATGTGTCATTCCTTGGCCGATTTACCCAGTTGATCAAGATCCCCCTGTAAATCCTAATAAGCTGTTACTTTTACCTAGAGGGATGATGGGGCTTCCAATCAAAGGACATTTGATATATTATGGTTAATTCACAATCCCCTTGTCAACTTCATCAAACAAGCTCTTACCCTTTCTGGTAAAGAAGCCAACAGTCTCTTCACAGACTTCATTTACGGTTCACTAAGGCAGCTCATATGTTTAGACACTCTGAAGCTCCTGTAAGCTGGCCTTCGACAAGTTGTCTGTGAGGCACAGTTAGAGTTAAGCTACCTTGTGGTGTACTTGATAGCTTTGACATCAATTTTATCAGGACAAACCGCCTGTTGCTGCTGATGTTTTGAAGCAATGTTGATAGACCATGCTCGTGACCATGAACAGTGATGAGTACCTGTAATGGTGAGGGAGATTCAGATATCCTTGCTCAAACAATGATAAAGTCTGACAGGTACCAGTGCCTGGATAACAGGTGTTGTCATGTTTGTCCCTCTGGCTAAACAGGATGCTTATATTAACAAAGATGTGTTGTATTTTTCAAGTATTTTGTTAGGAGGTAGATCCCTGTGGATTCTGTATTCCTTCCTCAATAGTCAAAGGATTCTGACTCTTCCTACCCTGGCATTCAATTTGCCCATGAGAAGAAGTTAGTTTTCCTTTGGAATATAGGCCAGGATTTTTTCAAGATCAGTTGAGTTCTCCTTTTTTTCATCTAAACCGTCTAAGATTGTGCATAGGTAACCACAGTGCTTCTGCTCCATATTACGGTGAGCCAAATACGGCATTCTTGAACTAGAGAGGGATTTACAGAGAAACCAGACCAGTAAATTCTTTATGGGGAAACACACACTGTGAAGAGGGCATTTCTCTTCCAGTTTGCCCTACAGAATATGTGCCCACTACCTTATTCTTTAAATTGCCCCTTTCAGAATCAGAATCAGGTTTAATATCACCAGCATATGTTGTGAAATTTGTTGTCTTTGCAGCAGCAGTACAATGCAATACATAATACAAGTGTGAATTACAGTGAGTACACGTATATATTAAATAGTTAAATTAAATAAGTAGTGCAAAAATAAAAATAAAAACGTAGTCAAGTAGTGTTCATGGTTCACTGTCCATTCAGAAATTGGATGGCAGAGGGGAGAAAGCTGTACCTAAATCATTGAGTGTGTGCCTGCAGGCTTTTGTACTTCCTTCCAGATGTAGCAATGAGAACTAGGCATGATGTAGGTGATGGGTGTCCTTAATGATTGGTGCCATCTTTTTGAGACATTGTTCCTTGAAGGTATCTTGGATAGTACAGAAGCTAGTGCCAATGATGGACATCATTAATTTTACAACTCTTTGCAGCTCCTTTCGATCCTGTGCAGTAGCACTCCACCCCTCATACCAGACATTGAGGCAGCCTGTCAGAATGCTCTCCATGGTACAGCTGCAGAAATCTGCGGTGTCTTTGGTAATGTACCAAATCTCTGCAAACTCCTAATGAAATGTAGTCACTGTTGTGCTGTCTTTGCAGCTGCATCGATATGTTGGGTCCAGGATATTAACACTGAGAAACTTGAAATTGATCACTCTTTCTATTTCTGATCCTGCTATGGGCACTGGTGTGTGTTCCCAAGCCCACAATCAGTTCTTTGGTCTTACTGATGTTGAGTACAAGGTTGTTGCAGCATCACCACTGAACCAGCTGATAAATCTCACTCCTGTACAACCACTCATCACCATCTGAAATTCTGCTGACAATAGTTGTATCATCAGTACATTTATAGAAGCCATTTGAGCTCATTGCTCATTCCTTGCCCATTTTTTTCACTCTGAATGGTGATGTCAACATTAATACACTTGAGTTCCCAAGCAACAACAGTGGAGAGGCATTAAACTCTTTCACAGTTGTAATTGTCCATGAGGGTCCTGATATTACCCTCCACATTATCTATGATTCCTTTCAATGGGGAACAACCATTGCATACTACCTACCACAGGGACTTCGCAATTCAAGCCTTTGAGCCAGCAACAAGGAGAGAACCAAAATGACTGAAAACCTTTTCACTTGCCTTCTCTTGTAATCACAACCTGATGTCATTAACATCTTCATTCTCAAAAAAAAAATCACCTCAGCTAGCCTTTGTTGATGAACCACAAAGTCAAGAAAAAGAAATCCAAACCTCAGTATTTTTGGATTTACAAAAGAAAGGTTCTTTGATGCTAAGTGACAGGTTGTACATAAATAAGGGTCCATGAAGGATAAGGAAGGAAAACAGAATGACAGATATTCTTACAATCATTTAATGTCCGGGATTTCCATGCATGCTATCAAGTGTCCAAGGCCCAAACCTAGTGACAGATTTGGAAGCCAGACAAATCGTCTCCTGAGCCAACTAAAGTTTACTTAAAAGTTGAGACCTGTAGTCATTATTTCTCTAATACAGGCAATGACCTCTATCAGATCTAGGGTAATGTCTTCATAACCAATGTAATACCATCAAGGTTATATTTGACCACACAATCTAGCTATTTAATACCATATTTCCCATTGAATATAACATCAATCAGTTATTACTCACTTACCTCATATGTTATTTTGAGACTAGACTGCAGTAATATTGGAGTAAACTTTGGGTGGCTTTCAGCAGTAAGCCAAAGGCGGAAATTTGTATGAAATTCGAGTCTGTTCAGCTCCTAAAGAAAAATAAGTTTGCAAATTGTCAGTAAGCTAACTTATTTTTTGATTATTTATTTATTAACAATTACTTATTTTAAAAATCTTCTGAGGGTAGAAATCCTCAGAGATTGTCAACTTAGTACTCAGCTGACCAAATCTAAGCACTTGCCAGGCAATAATCAGGAAATTCTTCCTGGGAAACACCAACTTCTGCCCCAGTTCTGCCCTGTGCCATTATTAACCATGTATTAGTTAGGGAAAGACTTACTTCATGCCAGAACTGAAGAAAATGGCTAACATGAGAGGGCACAGTTTTAAGGTACTTGGAAGTAGGTACAGAGGCGATGTCAGGGGTAAGCCTTTTTTTTTAAATGCAGAGAGTGGTGAGTGTGTGGAATGGGCTGCTGGCAATGGTGGTGGAGGCGGATACGATAGGGTCTTTTAAGCGACTCCTGGATAGGTTCATGAAGCTTAGAAAAATAGAGGCCTACGGGTAACACTAGGTAATTTCTAAAGCATGTACATGTTCGGCACAGCATTGTGGGCTGAAAGGCCTGTATTGTGCTGTAGGTTTTCTATGTTTCTATGGTTCTAAAGTATAAACATTAAATCATATTTGACACATCAAGTATAATTAAGCATTAGAATAGGAACATCTGATAATTTATCTAAATGGTTCTATCTGTCTCCTGAAGGCAGAAAATAAAATCTGCCCTATTTGAGAAATGGTCAAAAAGATCTGAAATCTGGTATAATGCACACATATTGTTTAAGAATAATAATGACACATCTTAATTGAAATAATGAAATAATTGATTAAAACTTTTAAGTTAATAAATATCATTCTGTGAATTAAGAAATACTTGGTTGCTTTCTTAGCTTTAAAATGTGCAATAAATTTTATTATAAATATTTAGATATCTACACTGAAAATTGGGGCCCATGTACAACAAGGCCATTTCAACTGCAAACTATTTATTTATCATTTGAAAACAGATGGATTACAACCGAAGATCAACTGAACATTACAACCCTCCAAGATTCATGTCATGTTGGTTTCTACTGAGTCTTAGAATCATATAGATGACCTTGAGGCTGTTCACTGCTCAGGGTCGACCACGGATGCTGCACCTCAGCTACATACGTGATAAGCAAGCCAAGGTAGTAGAATATGGAGAACAAGCTGTTACCCGTGTAGCAGGCTCCTCTATCCACGGAACTGATGAATCCAAAGGAACGGCAGAGACTGATACAGTTTGGCACCAGCAGCATCGCAGGAGTGCCAGTCAACATTGAACTCAACATAGGACTGCCTCAGGGACCCCAGCTCTGATTTTTTCCTCAGGGTTCACTCCCAAAGCCTTCCCTGTGAGTGGGTATAGCCACAAGGTAGCAGTGGTTTGAGATTTGTTTTTCTTCTCCCAGATGAGCTACCAACCATGGCTGACGAGCCCCATCTACCTGAAGCGACTTGTTCTAAGGAGCCAGTAACCCTACTGCTGTCAGTAGAAATGGTACCACCTAGCTTAGTAGCTAAGCACATGTGAAGGCGAGGAGCTGGACTTAGTTGTCAGAGGTTATTTGAATTGCATGCCATTGGGAGCATTTAATAGGTAGTGAGAGCTTATTCCCACTACCATCCCTGGCTATAACAACCTTAAGGATAAAGATTATTTAAATGTACCAGAAATATATTTCCAGCTTATGTAAATTACTCATGTATAAACCCTCCAGTTCTAATTGTAGTGAGTTCTTTTTGCAGTTTCTCCAGGCGTTTTCAGTAGTGTCTGAATGCTTTCAATGTCTTCCACTTCCTTGATATTTCATACGAGCTAAGACACTGTAACAGGCACATGCTGTCAATTGCCAAACAAGTAATTACCACATCAAATACTAACTTGTAATGATTCTGATCTCAAAACAGCTGAACATTCAGAGTAAAATTATTTCCTATCAAAAAAGCAATGCCATATTAATATGATGCATGCACTGCCATATATGTGTAACCTCTAATTCTCTAAACATATTAAAGCTGATGGCTCGAACACATATAGACCTCTCTCTCATGCTGTTATCTCTTTACAATACAAATTGATGCAAAACAATGCAGCTTGATAACTTAATTTTACATTATTGGCTATCTTACATTCACAGTATTCTAAGAACAACTTGTAGTAATATGAGCACATACAATTCAAACGCAGCCTTGATATTTGGAACAATTGACATATGATACTTGTAGCAAGCAATATACATAAAATGCTTCAACACAATTCCCTGGATAACCAAAACTTAAGAAAATAAAGATTTCTGTAGTGTCTTTGACAGCTTTAATTCACTTCAAAAGTAGATCATTTGTTGACAGCAAGATCTCTATGGCATTGCTGACCTTTACAACCACTGAGGGACATGGTAGAATAACTCAACTGAGGGGATTGCAACAAAAAAAAAACAGATTTCAAGGTATTCAAATATTTCTGAGGCAGTGGGTAGTTAGACAGAGAGGGACAAAGCCATGAATGACTCGAACACAAAGATGGGAAATACATAGTACTACTTAGTATAATTGTCAAAAAAAACATCCTGGTTATATTTCCTGATGTACCACTCAATGATTTCAGATCATGCTGGTAGTTTCACGTCTACTTTCATTCTACATCATCCAGACCAAACATATTCAAAATGCTTGATTACATTATGTAAATCATTTGAAAATTATAAATATTAATGCATCTGTACTACTCATTAACCTTTTTTGGTACCGTAGATTCCGGATTATAAGCCGCTACTTTTTTCCCACATTTTGAACAGCTTTGAACTCTGCGGCCTATAATCCAGAGCGGCTAATACATGGTTTTTTTTCATGCCGCCTCGTAAACATTTTGCCTCGTAACAGTAGACCAGTAAAATTGATGAGTAGTTCACAGAGGTCCAATGAAATTGTACGATAAATCAAGCGCACTTTCACAATTAAATTATTGTAAATCAGTCATTTGTACTCACCCTCATCAACATGGAAAATACTCGAAGAAAAGCAAGACCCGAGCGCGTCAGACCCGATTAGACCCGATCGCGTTACGCAAGCGCGTCAGACCCGATTGGACCCGATCGCGTTGCGCAAGCGCGTCAGACCCGATTGGACCCGATCGCGTTGCGCAAGCGCGTCAGACCCGATTGGACCCGATCGCGTTGCGCAAGCGCGTCAGACCCGATTAGACCCGATCGCGTTGCGCAAGCGCGTCAGACCCGATTAGACCCGAGCGAAAACGCTGCTTTTAAGTTAAAGTCGATCAATAACTTTTCCTGGTAGGCTGCAGTATATATATTTTTACCAGTCGCTAGGAGATATTGGAATGTTGTTCGTGCTGTTCAGTAAAAAAGTATATGCAACGTAATTTGTGTTACCGATACGTATGTATATTTAAAAGTAGCGGTGCGGCCTTTACAATTAAAAAATTGATTTTATTTCTAAAATTAGAGCCTGCGGCTTTTAATCAGGTGCGCTCTGTAGTCCGGAATCTACGGTAACTTCAATATATCACTAATGAAACTAAACCACAAGTTATTTGCTCAAATAAACATAATGGACTGACTGACCCATTTACACACTGCTTGATATCTTCTGTATTTTGGCTAATTAGATCTTATTAACTTTATTGGGATAGATCTGATAAGGCTTTTAGAAATAAATTTCTGCTGGAAGGTCCATGCATATAATTAGATTTGTTTTACTTATTTTAGCAATCAGCAGCATTTTACAACCATGAAACAAAGTTGGGAAGGACACTAATAATAAATATAAAATATACATTAATTATGATATTTTCTCATGGTCAATTACATTTTTTCAAACTTATAATGGTAATTCAGAAGTGAACTAAGTAAAACAGGTTAAAATGTCAACAACTTAGTTAAGTTCTGACAAGCATTATGGTCACCCATAATAGGTTAAAAGTGAATAAAGTCTATTTAGTAAATTAAAATATTTTGGGGGAGGGGGAAGAAATTGAATAGCAGTTAAAAGCATGCTCAGGAATTGGGATGCATAATTAATTTCTATCTATTTGATCCAATGCAAACATCTAAACAAACTTCACAGTAGGTATCTGCTCACTGTAATAATGCCAACATGCAGCCAGTACTAAGTGGCACTCTATTTCAGAAGAGTGCTTAACTTTGTAAGGCTAGAAAAGTCTCAACTACTTAAAGCTTACTTACAGATGTGAGCCATATTCTGGAACTGACACCAACACAGGAGACGTTAAATATATGAGATACTCAATACATAACAAGACTATGTGGATAGCACAGGATCCATGATTTTCCTTAGCTACACAAAGAACCCTTGTGCAGATGATGGAGGGAAAAAGCAGTGAAGTTAGCAGAATTTCATAAAATATTGATGAGGCCATATCTGGAATACTCTGTGGAGTGATCACCACAGAATAAAAAGAACATGAATCCTCTACAGAGAGTGCAGAGGATATTCACCAGCTTGTTGTCTGGGATGTCTCAGTTATGTGTGAAACACTGGATGGAACAAGTTTTTTTGGAGCAGAAAAGGCTCAATGAGACTATATTCAAGTCCTCTAAAATGAATGGTTATATTGCATTTGCCTTCCTTACCACTGAATCAACATGCAAGTTAACTGTTAAGGTATCTTGCACAAGGACTCCCAAGTCCCTTTGCACCTCGGACTTCTGTATTTTCTCCTTGTTTAGAAAATAGTCTATGGTATGCCTTTATTCCTTCTACCGAAGTGCATGACCATACACTTCCCTATACCATATTCCATCTGCCACTTCTTTGCCCATTCTCTCAATCTGTAAGTAATTCTGCAAACTCCCTGCTTCTTCAACACTTTGTCCCCTCAACCTAGCTTCAAAATTGTCCACAAACTTGGCCACAATGCCATCAATTCCATCATCCAAATCACTGACATATAACATGAAAAAAGTAACCCCATCCTAACTCCTGCTGAACACCAGCATCCAAGCACAAAAGGGCTCCTTTATTCCCACTCTTTGCCACCTGCCAGTCATCCAATCTTCTATCAACATTAGTACCTTGCCTGTAATACCATGGGCTCTTATTTTGATAAGCAGCCTCCTGTGTGGCACCTTTTCAAAGATCTTCTGAAAATCCAAGTATACAACATCACTGACTCTCCTTGTCTATGTTGTCTGTTATTTCTTCAAAGAATTCCAACAGATTTGTCAGGCAAGATTTCCCCTTGAGGAAACCATGTTGACTTTGGCCTGTTTTATTACGTGCCACCTAGTATCCTGAAACCTCATCCTTAATAATGGACTCCAACATCTTTCCAACCACTGGTCAGCAAACTTCCGACTTTACCTTCACCCTCTCGAACTGTAGGGTAAATTATGATCACTGCTTCCTAAAGAATTCCTTAAGCTCCCTAATCAAATCTGGTTCATTACATAACACACAATTCAGACTTATGCAGTGAAATATAACACCTTCAGTCCTGTATTCATCACTCTTTTAGATTTTGCCCCCATGTTACACTTCAACTCATCTTCACTGTCTGCAATTTTGTCCTATCAACAGCCTGTCCTTCCTCACAATTTCATTACCCGCTGCATCTACATATACCAACTACCCCATCCTCAGCCAAATCATTCCTGTTCCTATTCACCTGCCAAATTAGTTTAAATCCTCCTGAACAGCTCTAGTCTAGCACATCTGCTTACAAGGATATTGGCCCCCCTTGGGTTCAGGTGTAAACTGTACTTAATGTATAGGTCATACCTTCCCCAGAAGAAAGCCCAATGACTCAAAAATCTGAAACCCTACCCCCGCACCAGTTCCTCAGCCACTCATTTATAGGTATTATCATCCTATTCCTACCCTGATTAACACATGACACTGCCTTGGAGATCCTGCTCTTCAGCTGTTCTGCAGTACATGCAGCTGGATGAAGATGAGGTCGCCTCAGATGTCACACATGCTAAGGGTTCACTGTTAAAGTTTACCTGGTTAATGAGCAAGAACTATGGAGATATGTACAGCAATGTAAAAAAAAAAAAAAATTAGCTGGGGCAAGATGCGTTAATCTCGGTTTAGCTGGGCTCACATGCTTCAGATTACCAAAGAGTAGAATATTTCTGAAACGGCTTAAAAGCACGAGCAAGGTGCTGATGTGTACTCGTGTACTCATGTTTCTAGATATATTAGAGAAGTCATGCTGGACATTGCTGAGGATTTGTCCATTAAGAATATCATTTTGCATCAAATTAATTTATTAACCAGTTTTCCAGTGTCACATTGATTAGCAGCTTATTGCTACTTGAAACGGATGTTCATCTGTGAGACAATGGTGAAAAGGGACATATTAATAGATTTTATCAAAATATTCCTCTTCATACCCCTCGACAAAACTGTATCCATCATCCTATATGTTATCTACTGTTCCAATGACAAAGTCTGCCTGTTCTTCAGCCAGTCATTGCTTTGCCACAAGCCTTAATAAGAATCCAGAGATGGATCAAGCAGTCAGCAGGATCTGTACTTGATCTTCAAAACACCTTAGACTTCTGCTTTTCACTGCACAACCACAGAAGTCTGAAATGTTCTGCAGCAACAGCTAGTATTGATTAATCTCTGCAGAATCATTGGCTATCAAGCAGCATGGTTCACCCCATTCAGATGCCTCACACATCCATTCTATTAAATCCTGTGTTTAAGGGAAATTACCAAAACTACACATCCAAATACCTGCACATTCTGACCAGTATCACAACGATACTACCCAAGGACAGAGCCACAGAGTTGAGGGGCATCCTGTTAGAACAGAGATGAGGAGAAATGTTTTTAGCCAGAGAGTGTTGAATCTGTGGAATTCATTGCACTCAGGTAGGTGGCTGTGGAGGCCAAGTCTTTAGATATATTTAAGGCAGAGGTCGATATAGAGTCTTATTTAGTTGGGGCATGGCAGGTGATTGAGGCTGAGGGGGAAAATCCACGTACTCCGAGACCTCATCCTTAATAATCGACACCAACATCTTCCCAACCACTGATGTCAGACTAACTGGCCTATAATTTCTGTTTTTCTGCCCCTCTCCCTTCTTCAAGAGTGGAGTGGCATTTAACACCTTCCAACACTGTCACCTCTTTCTAATGATTTAATTTCAGTTTTTTTTAAACCAGCGAAGCAATACCACCCCCTCTGCCTTCCTGTCTATCCTTTTGATATAATGTATATATTTCAACATTAAGCTCCCAGCTATAATCTTCTTTCAGCTATGACTCAGTGATGCCTACAACATCATACATGCCAATTGTATACAAGTTCATCTACCTTATTCCATATACTGGGCATATTCAAATACAACACCTTCAGGTCCTGTATCCACCCTTCTCGATATTGTTCTCCTTTTATGTTGCAACTCATCCTGTTGACTGCAATTTTGCCTCATCAACAGCCCCTCTTCAATACGCATTGCCTCTGTTTGTAAACCAGCTACCTCATCTTCAGCACTCTCATCTGCTTTTCCTACAATACTTGCATTGAAATACATGCAGCTCAAGACACTAGTCACACCATGCTCAGCCTATTGAATCCTAACTTTGAGGTCTTACCAACATCTGCCTCCACAACCTCTCCACTAACTGTTCTGGCACTCTGGTTCCCATTCCGCCACAATTCTAGTTTAAATACTACCATGCAATACAGTATTAACGAACCTTCCCACTAGCATATTAGTCCTCCTCCATTTCAGGTGGAAACTGTCCCTTCTGTACAGGACTCATCTTCCCTGGAAGAGAGTCCAGTGACCCAAAAATCCTATGCCCTCCCTCCTACACCAGTTCCTTAGCCACATATTAAACTGTATAATCCTCCTAATTCTGGCCTCACTAACACATGGCATGGGTAGCAATCCTGAGTTCACAATCCTGGAGGTCTTGCTCTTTATCTTATCACACACTGCAACTCCCTGAACTTCCTATGCAGAACCTCATCACTCATCCTATGTTTGTCATTGACACCAACATAAACAATGGCTCTGGCTGTTCCCCTTTCACTTAAGAATGGTGAGGGCTTGATCCGAGATGTCCCGGGCCCTGGCGCTCAGGAGGCAACAATACCATCTGGGAATCTTGTTCTCACCCACAGAACTTCCTCTAACCAATGAATTCCCTATCACCACAACATACCTTTTCTTCTCCTTCCACTCTGAGTCAAAATCAGACTCAGTGCCAGAGACCTGACCACTGTGACATTTCTCTGTTGGGTCACACCCCTCCCACTAACTCACCAACAATATCCAGTGATATACCTGTTGATACCCATTGTTGAGGGGAATGGCCACAGGGGTACTCTGCACTGGCTCCTTAACCCTTTCCCCTTCCTGACTGTCTCCCAGTTTCCTGCGTACTAGAACTTCAGTATAACTACCTCTCTATATGTCCTATCTATCATCCCTTCAGCCCTCCGAATAGTCCAGAGTTCATCTAGTTCCAGCTCCAACTCCTTAACATGGAATGTTAGAAGCTGGATGCACTTCTCCCAGCCTTCCCACATCCTGCAAGAGGAGCATTCCATTATCCTGCCTGGTATCTCTACAGTCCTAGCTGAGAAGATAGAAAGAAGGAAAGGAGAGGGGGGGGGAAAAAAAACTTTACCCTAAGCTTTTCTTTTTTAGCTTTCTTTGCCTGAAGCCTCTCTTCACTGAAACATGTAACAGTTTATTCTGTTTCCTAGCAATTGCAAAATGTATATGCAAGCTCAATGCGTCCACTAGTGGCTGTACGAAGTAGGGTGCTGGAAAGCTCTGGAAGCTTCTCAGTTTGCATTATTATAATAATGGCTATCTCATTGGTTAACTCTTAACTACAAATTTGACCTTATCAATGGGTATAAAAGTAGCTGACTGCAAGGACAGCCAACTTAATCTTAACATCATAGCTCATTTGACTCTTTGCTTAGAAGACTTCAGTCACTGTGTGTTTCAATTTTTCCTTGTTCTTTCAATGCTTAATAAAAGGATCGTGAATCAACAAGGCTTGTTTGTCTTTCCTGACTTCTGCAAGAGCCTTGGATTAAAGCATGAGAATCCAACAACTGTGTATTTGTCCGTGTTTATTAATATTTTGTATACTTTGACTGCCATTTTGATTCTTCAGCTGGTAATTGCATGATATTTTCTTTTCCGATGTATGCAAGGGATATTTTATTGCAATTTATTACGAGTGAAACTGAAATTTGAAGTTGAAGAAAATAATTAAACAAATGCCTATTTAAATTCAATGCAAAAATACTTAGCATTACAACTGCTTTAGTTGTTCTGATCACCAGGATTTTTTGAATATTTATTTGGAAAAATGGACGTGAACAGCCAAGCCAAATGAAATGACTTCTAAAAGAAATTTATCTGATGAGTGTTTTAACAAATTCTGTAAACATAATCTTCTTTCTCTGGCAGTCTTTTAAAAGTGTAACATTCTGACCCAGGTCTCCAAATAAGTTTGAAATGATGCTCCTTCTTACCTTTTCTAAAACTGGCAGCCAGGTTGTAACCAGATGCAAGTTCTTTAAACACAACCAATCTCCATTGCGTGCACATTCCTTTAGTGTTTGGATAGCTACATCAGCTTGACCCTGGCCCATTGCCACCTGCAGATGGTACAAACAACAAATTCTGTTTCAACTAATACATTGAAATGATAAATATTTACTAATCATGAGAAACTACCTAAACATGAAAAAACTGAACATCTGTAATATTACATATTTAAACACAGCTGACGAGGGCGGAGCAAAGATAAGATGGTGATAAACGGCAACTCCTTTGATTGCATCTTCGGAAACAGCTCTATTTCCATCTTTGATATCCCTTTTATTTCCTTTTCAAGGTTCTTTTAAAGGCCGTGATCTGGAGTCTGACTTCGGTTCTCCTCAACTCCTCATTTGTCTGGAGTGAAATATAGCTGTTGTCTTACCTTCTTTATAGCTCCAGATATACGTTGGGACCAGATTAGATCGTCAGAGATCTTGACACCCGGAACTTGAAATTGCTCACTTCTGATCCCTCTATGAAGATTGGTTTGTGATCCTTCACCTTACCCTTTCTGAAGTCCACAATCAGCTCATTGGTCTTACTGACATTGAATGCAAGATTGTTGCTGCAACACCACTCAACCAGCTGGTATATCTTGCTCCTGTCTGCCGCCTTACAAGGGTTTACCCTCCTGAAAAACAGTCAAGCATGGGCTCCTGGACAGAGATCACAGGGTCACCAGGTGCAGCAGAGATCTTCACAGCTGTAGTTATACTCTCTGTTTTAAAGCAGCATAAAAGGAGTTGACTTCATCTGGTTGTGAAACATTGCTGCCATTCATGCTCTTGGGTTTTGCTTTGTAGGAGGTTATGTTCTGCAAACACAGTCACAGTTGACACGCATCCGATGTCACCTCCAACTTCGCTCGGAATTGTCTCTTTTTTCTTGAAGTAGCCCTCCACAAGTCATACCTGGTTTTCTTGAACAAACCTGCGTTGCTGAATTTAAATACCACAGTTCTAGCCCTCAGCATGCGACAAACCTCCTGGTTCATCCGTGGCATTTGGTTTGGGAATGTACAGCAAGTTTTCATAGGCACACACTCATCTACACAAGTTTTAATTAAGTCAGTAACATCTACAGCATACTTATTCAGTTTTGAAGACGAATCCCTGAATACAGCTCTGCCCACCAATCCAAAGTAGCCCTGTAAGCACTCCAGTACTTCACTTGTCCATACCTTCTTGGCCCTCACTCCTGGTACTGCAGTCTTCCGTCTCTGCCTATACTCAGGGATTAGAAGTACAACCAGGTGATAAGACTTTCCAAAGTGTGGGCATGGAATAGCATGGTAAGCGTTCTTGATGGTGGTGTAACAGTGGTCCAGTGTGTTGTTTCCTTTGGTACTACAAGTGATGTATTGATGATAATTATTTAGTGATTTTTTTCAAGCTGGCCTGGTTAAAATCCCCCAAAATGATGGCGAAGGCATGTTTCGTGCATGTTGATCACATCACTTAGATTATCTAAAGCCTGCTTGACATTGGCCTGAGGTAGAACGTACACCGCCGCCAAAATAATCACTGAAATCTCCCGCGGCAGGTAAGATGGCTGACACTTCATTGCGAGAGATAAGACCAAACAGATGACTTTCCTCTGCATAACATAATCAAATTTACATTTTTTTTCCCCCAGAATATCTTAATTGACAAAAGCAAAGGTGAACCACCGTGGCACATCAGTTAGGGAAGTCAATCTATGAATCTGACCTGAGGTACAGTCCGACTGGATTTCTGTGTATTCACAATGACTAATTAAATTTCTGCTGAATGCTCTGGTTTCTTTCCATGCCAAAGAGCTGTTGTTTGATTAATTGACTATTGTAACTTACCTTTTACTGCATGTAAGTGGCAATAGTATCAATGGAGAATTGTTGAGCATGGAAAAGAAAATAATGGGAAATATTAAGGAATTCTGGGCACTTGGATCCCTTGGACGAAATGGTAGTCTTCTGTGTTGTAACATATAATTGATAAGTTAAGCAACAACCCTTTCATCGTCTCTTTGACACTCAAGACTAGAAAGCAATCTATCAGACACCTTATTGTCCAAAATATGAACAGCTTTAGCTGCTTTTGTTCCTGAGCTGCCTGACAGAGTTAGCATGCTGAAATGTTTTGCCAGAAAGTAAAGCTTGTTATTTTCTGATCTGGGCATAGTAGGGTCTAGGATAGTTTTAAACTTTAAGACAAACAAAGTCACCCATCAGAATTCTCTTTTCGGTATATTATGATAGTAATAAACTTTTTTTTCTCCCACAATTCTTGGATATCTTGTAGCCTCACATGTTTCTCTATATACTTTCAAAACTGGGAAATTAGAATCATCCACATGATAGGTTAATTCCCGGGATGGTGGGACTGTCATACGTTGAAAGATTGGAGCGACTGGGCTTGTATACACTGGAATTTAGAAGGATGAGCGGGGATCTGATTGAAACATATAAGATTATTAAGGGATTGGACACGCTAGAGGCAGGAAACATGTTCCCAATGTTGGGGGAGTCCAGAACTAGAGGCCACAGTTTAAGAATAAGGGGTAGGCCATTTAGAACGGAGTTCAGGAAAAACTTTTTCACCCAGGGAGATGTGGATCTATGGAATGCTCTGCCTCAGAAGGCAGTGGAGGCCAATTCTCTGGATACTTTCAAGAAAGAGTTAGATAGAGCTCTTAAAGATAGCGGAGTCAAGGGATATGGGGAGAAGGCAGGAACGGAGTACTGATTGTGGATGATCAGCCATGATCACAGTGAATGGTGCTGCTGGCTCGAACAGTCGAATGGCCTACTCCTGCATCTATTGTCTATTGACAGTATCTAAACAAAGTTCCATATAAATTAAATCTAACAGAGTTAGTAAAAGATGCCTGTTTTATGAATAATCTCAATGCAGATAAATTTTATATGTTGTGCAACTCTTGCTGCCATTTGGTGGATGTCTTAGAGAGAATAAAAAAAATGTCCTGAAACTTGAGTAGACTGATTTCCTGACAGGTACCAATTCAAGGAAAAATGTGCACAAAATTGCTTTACTTCAAGTTAGGCCAGAATTTAAAAGCATAATTCTGGTTATAGGGAGTTGTATAAAGAATTCAAGCCTCATTATACGGTATCTTAATATTGTAGTCTGAATTTTCAGTTGAATCCCTCCAAATAAGAAAATGCTTTGTTTTTCTTTCCAAATGGGCTTACTAGCATGTATGAAAAATGAAATGCAATGAATATTCAGCAGATACAAGAGGAAAGCTAAAGTTTCGTCATAACTAGGGAAATTCAGAATGGTAAAGGCTTTTTATTGCAGCTGCTCTAAATAGAAGGAACTGAATACGTACAAGGAAGAGTAGAAAATTCTGGAATTAGCTAATACAAAATACTACAATTACTAAAAGTCTGAAATTAAAGAATTGATAGAAAAATGCAGCAGGGCAATCAGCATAATTGGAGAGAGAAAATATTAACACTACAGATGGACGGCAGATAGATTAGAACTGAGCAGCCATAATATAAAGTGGAAACGCTGCTCACCTGAAGTCATTGAATTCAATGTTAAATGTCGAGGGCTGTAATATCCTTACTCATATAATGATATCCTATTTATTGGATTTTTTTTGGACGCGGCAGTGGTAGAAGTGGAATGTAGACTTAAAGAGGAACACAAGTGAAAATTCAGTCACCTTCCAGTCTGCACAGTGTCCTGCAATGAACATTTGGTTTCTCCAAAGTAGAGTGCACTACGTCATGGACAACTAATACAACACACTAAATTGGAAGAGGTGTAAGCTAGGCATCCAGTACAGGTCTACAGACTCTCATATCCATCTGGACTAAACTTCCTTTCATCTTAGTTATCTGCTTAAGATTTATGAATGAATCTCAGGGTTCCACATGGGGACATTTTTGTACTTTGATAATGAATTCACTTTGAAATTTAGAACTTTGAACAGACTTTTTTCTGTACCTCATGGAAGTTTTCTCTACCAATGGTTTCACCGGCCAGCTCTTGAAGTTCTTGGGATGGGTCAGCACCAGGTGAAATGATAATGAGAACTGGCTCAGTTGCCAGTGTTTCACTTAAAAGGCGTTTCAGATTTAAGAGAGGTGGGGATAATTCCTTCATTCCTAAAATGAATACAAATCCACATTAATATTTCACAGGATAAAAACTGATGAATTGCAGAAATCAGAATAAAAATTATTCAAACATGTATAAGTAAATGTAACATTAAAATAAAGACTAATAAGATACAGCAGGCTGAATATCACTGCTGCAGATATATCATAACATTTTTGTACAATTTTGGAATTCCATAAGGTTTTTAAATTGTACAAAAATATATGTATTCTTAAATGCAAGTTAGCATATCACCTCTGTCAGAGTAGACTTGTAAAAAATAAAGTTGATGCTAGGCAAATTCTATGATATGAAGTTCCAAAGCATTGTTATAAGAGGGGCGGAAAGTCGCCATAGCTTCCAAAGTTCCATTTAATTAAGGCACATTTTGAGCGTTACTATTGGGAACACTTGACTCAGATTTGTAGCGTTTTGTTCAGAACCAGTTTATTATCCAAGCAACGTTGGTTTTAACCACTATTTAAAAAGACATTTGGATTTTTAATTAGGAACTATAAAACAAAAAAAATACTGAAAATACTCAGCAGATCAGATAATGTTATTGAAGAGAGAAACAGAGATTCAGGTTATTGCCCTTACATTAGCATTGGAAATTTATTAGACTAGTAACAGGTTTTAAACTTTGCTCACTCTAACCAAAGATCATTACTCAATATGTAAACAATACTAACTTTTCATTGACGCAGCCAGGCTTGCTTAATGCAAGCAGGATTTTCAGGATACTTTTTTCAATTTTCAGAATCCACTTTACTTTGCTTCTAAGGTAGCACCATGCTCCACGCAGTTATGTGGAGAAGATCAAGGATGCCAAGGAATTCAGGCAGATGAATTGGACATATTGGATCACATATGAATTATCAAATAGTAAGTAATTAGATGCATAAATCAAATAACTTGATCAAGTACATCATTGGATCTTCTGGGAACTGAGGGAAGAAACCACTGAGGCCTTTGCAGATATATTTGCTTCATCTTTAATCAGAAGTAAAACTCCTGAAGGTTGAAGGATGGCTAATTTTGTACCATTATTTAAGAGAGGCAGCAAAGCCAAGTCAGGAAATTACAGGCCAATGGGTCTTATATCAGTGGTGGGGAAGTTACTAGAATGGATTCGGAGGGACAGGATCTACCAGCATTTGTATAGACAAAGTCTCAACAGGGATAGTCAGTGTTGATTTATGAGTGGAAAACTGAGCCTGTAAATCTGTTAGAGCTTTTTAAATATGCAACCAAGAGGGAAGACAAGGGCAAGGTAGTGGACATAGTCTACATTGACTATGTCTGATAAGGTTTCACATGGTACGCGGGTCTGGAAGGTTAGGTTAGGTGGGATCCAGCAGGCTGCCTAACTGAATTCATAATTGAATTGATCGTAGGAAGCAGAGGGTGAAGATGGAAGGCTGTTTCGCAGATTTGTTTCTGGTGGACAGTTCATCTGTTGCTATTTGCATGGGGGAGTTACAACCCATGTGACTGGTAAGGGATGCAGTACTCTAAATGAGATATAACTAACATAACATGGATATTCATCACGTTATTTTTGATTTCTTAGATAGGTTTCTGGCAATACATACCAACAATTTATTCAACTGGCAATTTCTCTTCCATCCTGTGTAGATGGCTTTGGTTATATTAAATCAATAGCTCCATTTAGATAAGCAGCAATTCCAACAATCAAAGTAACTACAAATAAAGGCACTTTAAACTTTAATTCATTAGATTGTGATTTGATCTAAAATGAAGCAAATACATTTAAATAATTATTCAAAAGATACTTCAAGCTGAAACTGGAGTTTGTGGCAAGAACCAAAGGCATAGATTTTTTTCAAGTGCGGAGATACGTGCCTCCTACATAACGTTTTCTAGATTAAAAAATGGATGGAATATGGTAAAAGTCTAATAATCCATGATCAGACTACCCAGAACCCCTGATTGCTTGGTATCTGGTTAATGAGGAATCGTTTGTTGAACTCCCTTTCAACTCACCATGTGCCAGTTCCCAAGCTCTCTTTCAACATTGGGGAACCATTTCCCATCTTAGTGTGCTTTATGACCACCAATACTACCTACTTGGTAATTCATATGTGGTTCAATATGCCACAACTCATTTGTCTCAATTCACTAGCATCCATAACCTTCTCCACATAAATATCATACTCAAGTCTTGGCAACACTTGCCCTCTTTCTGGCTTAAAGATTTATTTGCTGTACACAGTGACCAAAACTACACACAATACTCCCATGTGACAGCTTGTAGAACTGCAACATTTTGTCCCATCTGTTATACTCAATATCCTTACTGAATAAGACCATCATGCCAATTGCCTGCTTCATCATACTGTCTACCTGTAACAGAACTTGCAGCAAATTATGTACTCGTACTCCTTTGTCCCCCGTTCTTCAACACTCCCAAGAGCCCTACCATTCACTTTCTATAACGGCACAATTGAGGGTATCCTGACAGGCTACATCACTGCCTGGTATGGGAACTGTACTTCCTTCAATTGCAGGACTCTGCAGAGAGTGGTGCGGACAGCCCACGTATCTGTAGATGTGAACTTCTCATGATTCCCAAGACAGGTGCGTAAAAAGGGCCTGAAGGATCATTGGGGACCCGAGTCACCCCAACCACAAACTGTTCCAGCTGCTATCATCCGGGAAACGGTACCACAGCATAAAAGCCAGGACCAGCAGGCTCTGAGAGCTTCTTCCACCAGGCCATCAGACTGCTTAATACATGCTGATACATGAATTTCCATGTTATATTGACAGTCCTGTTGTACATACTATTTATTATAAATTATACATTGCACATTTAGACAGAGATGTAACACAAAGATTTTTACTCATGTGTGTGAAGGATGTAAGAAATAATGTCAATTCAATTCAAGTCCTGCCCCGGTTTGACTTCTGAAAATGCAACACCTCACATTCACCTGAATTGATAGCTACAACATAGACTTTCTTATACATGAAAGGTGTTGTTTCCTTTTGGATAATCAGAATCAGGTTTAATATCACCAGCAGAAGTTGTGAAGTTTGTTAAGATATTAAGATTAAATGAGGATTACAGCGTATATTTTCAGAATCAGCATTTTATAATTTCAGATACTGAAAATGAATGTTGTTTATTTCTCACCATTGAATTTAGTTGCTCTCTATAAGCAAATCCTGCCACACTACATAAAACAATATGCCACTATTATGTAAACTGGTCTAAAAGTAGAATGAACTGTATTTTACAGTACCATTTACTAGCAATCCAATCATTTTCTGAAAATTGCTTTCATCTTCTCTGATGTCAAATACTTTGACTAATGAAGGAAAATTTCAGAATTCATTGATGGGAAATGACATTAGAAAGGTATTGTAGTGGTAGAGAAAAATTTGGAAGAAGAATAGGCAAATATAAGGTTAGTTTATTTAATAATAGCACCATTATTCACTGATACAACTGAACAATAATTGCTTCCTCTGTTCCTTAGCCAAGATTGATCAATTCATCGTTCAGAAGAAAGCATCTTCAAAAAGATGTCACTTAGTACACTGACATCTACAATGCTGCATACTTTTACTGACCTTTACTTGAAGTTATCTGGGTACCCCATATCACAGTGATGCTTCCTGTACTGATAAAGGTGTGTATTCATTTGCTGTGTCCATGTTTGCTGAAACTTACTGCAATATGGTTTCAGAGGATAGAACTGAGCAGGACTAGGATGATTGAATAGTGCAATATAAAATCACCATGACTGTTTGCTGGGTGTTGGAGGCATTAGGTAAATAGAAATGTGATGCAGCCATTCCAAGAATTTTTTCTGGTCATAAAATTAAGGTGGTTTCTACACTGGA
The DNA here is from genome assembly GCF_048418815.1 of Hemitrygon akajei. Taxonomy (NCBI): domain Eukaryota; kingdom Metazoa; phylum Chordata; class Chondrichthyes; order Myliobatiformes; family Dasyatidae; genus Hemitrygon; species Hemitrygon akajei. The sequence goes on along the minus strand of NC_133127.1, from coordinate 150,300,419 downwards.
CTCCGAACACCATCTATTCTGCTTTTTGTTTCTTATATCTCTGGTCCATGGGGGACATAGAGGCATAACACTAATGCTGCACAGTATCAGCAAGTTGGGATCAACTGGATTCTTCGGTACTCTGTGGACATTGCACATTCTCCCTGTGATTGCATGGATTTCCTTCCGCATCTCAAAGGGTTGATAATAAGTTAACTACAGTAGAATTGGTAGGAATTGATAGGCACTTGAAAAATAAGTTGAAGGGAAATAATTGGGGTATGAGATTGATCAGGCAAGTGGCATAATCTTGAATTACCAACTTCTGTATCAAATGGAAATACAAGAAATTCTAAAAGTTTGCAGAACTGGAAATTTCCCTATTGGTATCTCTAGCTCAGATGAAAAGGCCAGGAATAATGTAGTCTGTCTGTACATACAGATGCGCTGCAGTCTGATTGATGTTGCAGAAGTTACCAAATACTTCTCAAAGTAAATATGCACTCTTTGCACAATTGTAGGATTCTAGGTCCTGGATTTCTCTGTACAAAAGTCACCAAAAGAAAGTGCAGCAAGTATTTGGGGTTTTTGCAAGAGAAATTGAGTACAAGAATAAAAATACCTTACTGCAATTATATAAAGCCCCAGGGAGAAAGCAATTGGAATGTCCACATATCTGCTGTTCTAGCATCACAAGAGACGGAGCACAAAATAAAAGATGGAGCAACTCAGTGGGTCAAAGAATGACACTACTTGACTGCTCAGTTCCTCCAATAGTTTGTTTTCTGCACAAGGATAATCAAGGAAATACAACAAGATTCACCAGATCGTTTCCTGTGATTGGCAGCTAGTCCAATCAGGATAAATTAAACAGAATTAATATATAATTCCTTGTATGAAGGAGAGATGGTCTGATTTAACAAAACAAATGCAGATGCAAGAACAATATTTATTCTGATGCTAAGAGGGCCAAGAACTAAAGATCACTATTATTTATCCTAGAGGATTTGGGAGGTCAGCCACTGAGGACACTCAAAACAGAATTTGATATATTGTTGGATATCAAGAAAATCAGGGATAATGAGGATACTACAGGAAAATAGCAAAGAGATAAAAGATCAGCAAAGATTAGTTAAGCAGGCTCAAAAGGTATAAACAACCTCTTATGGTTTTTTTAAATGATTTTACTAGTGCTTTACCAATGGCAGATTTTTTTATCATTCCTTAACTGCAATTGCTAAACTAAAATTATTTCTGAATCATCAAAACATTAAAAAGTTAATGCAGATTTACATATATTTGGAAAAGCCTTTTGCTTTGTAAACAATTTTATGATCTTTTGGCAGTTTAAATATAGCAAGAATCCATGAATAGCAAGAACGAGTTAGATACAAAGGAACCCAAATGAAAGGAAGCTATTCAGATTATCAGAATGAATCAGAATCAAGTTCAACAAATTTAAAAATCTGTTGTTCTGTGTCAGCAATACTTTGCAATAAATGATTTTAAAAACTAAAAATTACAATATGAAATATATAAAAATAGAAATTAAATATATCGTCCAAACAACTAGTTAAAAAAAGAAAAAAAAATAGTGAGGTAGTGTATGTGGGTACAATGCCCATTCAGAAATCTGATGGCGATTGGGAAGAAGCTGTTCCTGAAATGTTGAGTATAGGTCTTCAGGCATCTGTACCCCCTCCTTGATGGTAGTAATGAGAAGAGAGCATGCGCTGGGTAATGGGGGTCCTTAACGATGAATGACGCATTTTTGAGGTATCGTCTTTTAAAGGTGGCCTCAATGCTGGGTAGGCTAGTGCCCATGATGGAGTTGGCTGAGCTTACAACTTTCTGCAGGTTCTTCTGATACTGTGCAATGGCCCTTCCTCACCAGAAGGTGTTGCAACCAGTTCGAATGTTTTTCACAGTGCACCAGTAGAAATTTGCGACAGATTTTGGTGACATGTCAAACCTCCTCAAACTCCTAATGAAATACAGCTACACTCATGCCTACTTTGTAATTGCATCACAATGTTGGACTCGGGATAGATCTTCAGAGGTGTTGACACGCAGGAACTTGAAACTGCTCCCTCTTTCCACTGTTGATCATTCCATGAGGACTGGTGGGTATCCCTTAACTTCCCCTTCCTGTAGACCACAATCACTTCCTTAGTCTTAATGATGTTGAGTCCAAGGTCACTGTTGCAACGCCACTCAACCAGCTGATTTATCTTTTCTCCTATACGCCTCCTCGTCACCATCTGAAATTCTGCCAACAATAGTTGTGTCATCAGCAAATTTACAGATGGTATTAGAGCTGTGCTTATCCACACAGTCATGGGTGTAAAGAGAGCAAAGCAGTGGCTGAGCACACATCCTGGAGGTGAGTCGTTGTTGATTAACAGTGAGGAGGAGATGTTGTTTTGGATCTGCACTGACTATGGTCTCCTGATGAGAAAATCAAGGATGCAGTTGCAGAGGGAGATACAAAAGGCTTTGGAGTTTGTTGATTAGCACTGAGTTTGGAGTTTGTTGATTAGTACTGAGTGTATAATTGTGTTGAACACTGAGCTGTAATGAATAAACAGCAGCTTGACATACAGAACAGTGCAAATGTCTGAGGCGCATATATAAATAGCTAGGGTGCATCAAACTTTTGCACAGTTCTGTAATAATCTTATGTATAGCACTGTACTGCTGCCACAAAAAAAAACAAAAACAAATTTCAAGACATTTGTGAATACACCTGATTTTGATATGAGTCTCTATAGTGGGCTGAGAGTGGGAAGGGGGCAAGGAGAGGGGAATCATAGTTGGAGAAAAGGGGAAGGGAGAGAACGAGCAGGAGGCATCAGAGAGGCATTCTGTAATGCTCAATAAACCAATTGTTTGGAATGAAATGACCTTGCCTGGTGTCTCAGGCCTGGGTGTGGCTACATCTGGGCCATCCCTGCACCTGACACTTCCCCCGTCACTTGTCCCACAACCCTCCTGTGACACTTGCCCCTCAGCATTCTCAACATCCTTTGCCCCCACCAGAATTACAAAATTGCTCTCTGCTCCATGTAGACAAATACAGTACTGCGCAAAAATCTTGGACACTCTAACTATATTTATGTGCCTAAGATTTTTGCACAGTTCTGTAAGTATTGCTATTGTCCAAGGTTGAGTGGAGAGCCAATGAGATTTCATCCTCTGTAGACCTCTTGTGGTAATAGGCAAGCTTCATCGGGTCCAGGCTCTTGCTTAGGTAGGAGTTGATTCTCGTCATGACCAAGCTCTCAAAGTACTTTATCACAGTAGATCTGAGTTTAACTGGGCAATAGTCACTGAGGCAGCTCAGACTGCTCCTCTTGGGCAGTTTTGAAGCAGGAAAGGATCTCCAATTGCAGCAGTGAGAGATTGAAGATATCCTTGAACATTCCTGCCAGTTGGATGGCACAGGTTTTCAGTGCCCTGCCAGGTACACCGTCTGGGTCTGATGCCATGAAAGATATCATCCTCTCGAAAGATGTTCTGACATCAGCCTTCAAGACAGCGGTCACAGCGTCACCAGAAGCTGCAGGGATTTGCACGTGTAGTTCTATTCTCCCTTTCAATGTGTGAATTAAAGGCATTGAGATCATCTGGGAGTGAAGCATCACAACCATTCATGATGCTTAGTTTCGTCTTGTTGGAAGTATTAGTGTGCAAACATTGCCAGAGCTGATATGCATCCAATTCCATCTCTAACTTCAATTGGAATTGTTTTTTGCCCTTAAAATAGCCTTTTGTAGGTCATATCTGGACTTCTTGAATAGTTCTGGACTACCAGTCTGTGATGCCACTCCTACATAAGCTATTTCTGACAGAAGTCACATTCAATTCCCCATTTTTGCTTTCAACCATTATGCCTTATGTTCCTCATCCTCAAATTGCTGTTCAAATTCCATTCAACATTACTGATGGAAACAACTTACATTGAGATCTCTTGGAAAGACTTCTGGAACCTGATCATTCTCTGGAAATAATTTTTGATTTAACATTTAAAAAACACACAAGTGGGAGCAGAAGTTGGCCATCCAGCCTTCGAAAATAATGGCTGACCTCCACAACTACCATAACCATTGTTTCTCTTAAATCCCAGAGATTATACGAATTATTGTTTTGAATGAGCATAATGATTAACCCTCTGCAAATCTGTGGGAATTGAATTCCAAAGGTTCACAGATCTCTGAGCAAAGAAACCTCTCCTCATCTCAACCTTTAACAGCCCAACCTTCATTCTTAAATTGTAGCTCCTGAACCTCAACTCAACAAGGGAAATACCTTCCTCCATTTAGCTTGTCAAGTCCTTTAAGAAATTTATAAGCTTTTAATGGCATCTCTTATTCTTCTAAATTCTACTTCTTTTGCCAGCTAATCAATTTTTCTTCACCCAGCCAGTCTACTATTCCTGAAGTCCATCTGGGAAATCTGCACAGTTTTATGGCAAGTACATCCTTTCTCAGGTAAGGAGACCAGGACTATAGATAATATACATAATATATATACATAATACATAATAGTTATAATAAAAATAGTGAAACACGTACTGTCAGATGTTGCTGAATAAATATTGTTCTTACCAAGAGCTTTGGATGCAAAAAGAGCCATGGCACTTTGAAGTCTGTCTGGTCTTATTGCTTGAACAACCAGAACCTTTGAAGAAAACAAGCAGTTGTTGATGTACCAGTGTTTTGTGAGAAAGCTGCATGGTGTCAATAGAACTCACAGTGATTTATTATAATTGTTAAAAAATGCTGTCAATACTGTCAGTCTTAAGCTTTAACTTCTCTCATAGTTCTGCTCCAGCTAAGCTTCCTTAGTGCTGCAAAACATCCCTTGGATACAATTTAGTCCTAACCCAATACAAGTCTAGAATCTTACCTGTTCATGAAGATAACTGAATACAGCAGATTCCAGTTAATTGGGCCATCGGTTAATTGGGACAGCCACTTACTTGAGACAACTCTTAAAGAACAAAAATAAATGAGAAAGTAGCCAGGATTCCCTTTGTTTATTTGGGACACTATGCCGCTTAATTGGGATAGGAAATTGTTGCCAACCAGTTTTTAAATAGCGTCACTTGCCCATGTTTGTGTTTAAAAAGCTATGACTTTTGTTGCTGATAGATGGCAAGTAAGACAATTCAGAAATGTATTGCTCACTGTGGTTTGAAGCATTGAAGCTTGGAGATGTCAGAAACCACCACGAGTGAAAATGAAACGATTTTACTATTTCAACAAGTTAGGATCTATGAAGAATTTGAAGATATTGACAATCATCTTGAATGTTACGATGAAAATAAAGATTTGGAGGGTGCAGCTGAAGGTAGTCCATTATCTGCACCAGGTGTCTGCATTGATTCTATTCATTTACGGTCAATCAAAAGAACACCATGTGCATTGGATTAATTCCTCCTTTGATAACGATTAGGAACTAATACACCATTTTGTAGTACTGTAGTAGTTTTTGTACTGTTTAATTTGCTCTCTATTTTATTTAAATAAATAAAATAGTAATTTTATTATAACAAATAGTAATTTGTTACTCAGTTAAATGGTAGTTCCTTGTTTTTCATGCTTTTTTAACTATTTCCATGAAACTTTACCTAATTGGGGCAGCCGATTAAATGGGCCAAAATGTGCAGGTCTTGATGTGTCCCAATTAACTGGAATACAGTGTATTATGATAAATAGTTATAAAAATATTACATTAACCTAGAAATTAAGTTTAACTTAAAATCTTTCATTAATAAATTTAACTTCAATGTAGTTTTTTCTCTCTCATTTGAATGGCATGGTTTTTTGCTAACAGTTAAACATGCACAGAAATGATAATTCTGAACTGACTGAGCTGGACAATGTTAATGTTATGTTTGTAGTAGTTTAAAAACTTCACCCACGAAACATAAATAATTTTTCGTTATAAGCAGCATATCATTCAATAGATGCTAAGTGTTCCATTTAGTGGAAGTCAGAAAAATGTTTGGGGATAGGAATTTGTCTTAGTTCATTAGACGTAAAGGTTAGTACTGCAGTGATCTCATACTGTAACTTCTTCTGAAATTTGGTCACAGAATTGTAGAATAGAGAAAGCAAAGAAAGAGCCCATTCAGTCTCTCAAGTCCATGCTGGCTCTATGTATGAACTACCTAACCAGTTCCACTCTCCCTGCTTTCTCTGAAACTTCTTTCTTTTCAGAAATTCATCTGCCTGCCTTTTGAACTCACAGCATGAATCTGCTTTCACTACAGTCTAGGTGCTACATTACAGACATTAACCACTCACTACTTTTCCCTCACGTCACTTTCTTTTACTAAGCATCTTCATTTTGTGTTCCCTGCTTAAATAGCAGCAGGTACTCTGCACCTCCTCTTATTTTACCCTTCATGATTTCAAACACTTCTATCGGATTTCCTTCTTAATCACCTCTGTTCCAAGGAATACGACACCAGTTTTCCTGATCTAGTAAGGTCCCTGGTGTTATTTTAGCAAATCTTTTCCGCATTCTCATGAAAGCTTTTACATCTTTAACAGAGTGTGGCGTGCAGATATGAGTGTACTATTCCAGTTATGGTTGAAGCATTCTTGTCCTCTACTCCTCTATTTATAAACTACAGGAACTTGTAGTTACTGCAACCTTGTTCTCAGCCTGCTTCGACCCATTCCTCAAAATGTAACAAGGCTTTTTGCAGCATTAAATTTCATCTGGTATCTGTCCATCCATTCCACCAACCTGTCAATATCTTCTTAAAGTCTATTACTATCTTCCTCACACTTCACAGTACCCCCAGGTTTTATGCCGTCTGCAAATTTGGAAGATGTGCACCTAACAAAGTCAATAATAAGTGTTAGGGAAAGCAATGGTCCCACTGTCAACTCCTGGGCATTCCAGTATACAATTTCTTCAAAGCCAATGAACCATTCTTCAATGATACTTTGTTTCATGTCACTTAAGCAATTTTGAATTCATGCCACCAGAACCCATTTTATTCAAAGATTTTTGGTCACTTACTACTAAGTAAGACTATATCAAACTATCATTTGGAAGACCATACATGTAACATAAACAGCATTACAGCATTGTTCTCCCTCTGATACTTCATCGAGTAACTATCACATTTCAATTTACTACACAAAATTTGCTTTTCCTAAGTCCATACTGACTTTCTCTTACCACACTAAACTTGTCCAAGCAACTTCTAACTCTGTCTACAATTATTGTTTCTACAGTCTATAGTTACTGGCTCTATCTCTATACCCTCTCTTTTTCAGAAAATATAGTGCAAATTCCCACCTTATGGCAATTATCATGAAATCTAGAGATGTTTGGATAATAGCCAGGGTCGTTGCAACTAGCTCATAAACTCTGCCAGCTACAGTGACAAAAGCCAGAAAGTATAAGCTAGAAGGATCAGTGGGATATACCCATACAACTGCTCACCCAATCTCAAACTCACAGCCTGATAAGAAGCTAGAGACAGAAACTTTCATCACATTTAAACAGTTCTTGAATAGGAATGCTGTGCAGGATGGCATTAGGCTAGATATTTCTTTTCTGGCCTTCATTAGTTGGAGGATTGAGTTTTACAGCCATGAGGTAATGATGCAGCTCTATAAAACCCCGGTTAGACCACACTTGGAGTATTGTGTTCAATTCTGATTACCTCATTATAGGAAGGATATGGAAGCTTTAGAGAAGATTTACCAAGATGCTGTCAAGGTTAGAGAGCATGAATTATGAAGAAAGATTGAGCAACTTGATAGTGGCTATAAAATGCTAAGGTCATAGAGAGGACAGCCAGTATCTTTATCCCAGAGCCGCAAAGGCTAATACTAGAGGACATCTTTGTAAGGTGAGTGAAGAAGAGTATAGGGAGGGTATCAGACGTAGGTATTTTTACACAGAGAGTGGTGGGTGCATGGAATGTACTTTTGGGGATGGTGACAAAGACAGATGTATTACAGACTCTTATATAGTAAGGGTGTCAAAGGTTATGAGGAGAAGGCAAGAAAAACAGGTTGGGAGGGATAATAAATCAGCCATGATGGAATGGCTGAGCAGACTCAATGGGCCAAATGGCTAAATCCTGCTGCTATGTCTTATAGGCACATCGATGAAAGAAAAATGGAGGGCTATACAGAGGGAAAGGTTAGATTGGCCTTTGAGTTGGTTAAGAGGTCAGTACAACATTATGGGCTGAAGGGCCTGTACTGCACTGTACTGTTCTATGCTCAATAATGGCACAAATGGCCCTCTGTGAAATAAATGTATGATGATCTCCTTTGCTTTCCTCAACAACCTGTGGTGTATCACTAGATGATTTCTTAATAGTAAGTTCAGTTCGACCTCCTAATACATCTTGTCAACAAATTTTTAGTTCAATCTTCTATATCTTCCTTTGCTGGAACTCTGGAAGCACATTCCTTTATAGGAAAGGCTGATAAAAATACTCATTTAGTACCTCAACCATCTCTTTATCAGCATTAATAGATTTCTTTTGTTGATGTCTGTTTGGTTCTACCTTACTTCTTACAACCTCTTTACTCTAAGAACCGCTACAGAATGTTTTTGGATTTTTTTAATGCTTGTTCTCAATCTTTTGAAATGTTCTCTATTTGCCTGCTTCATTCCTCAGATGCAATTTAGTAATAGAGTAGTGTGGCTACATAAGACATTTCAATTCCAAAATTTGGTTCAGTTGCTTTCTTGTGAAGGATATTCTGCTTTGTTAAAGGCAATTTGTTGGTTTATTGAAAATTCATGCTTAAAATATTGATAATTAATTTAATCCTTTCTTCAGACAAGACCAACCTGGTCCAAATAATTCTTGAAATTATTTGCTTTTAATGATTTTATTTAAATTCCTGTCACTACATTATTAAAAACAAAATGAATAACTTCATGGAGTTAACAAGAGGGCAGAGCAAAGTCAAGATGGCACTAAACTCTTTTGCTTGCATCTTTGGAAACAGCTCTATTTCTATCTTTGATATCTCTTTTTTTTTACCTTTTCAAGGTTCTTTTGACGACCCTGACCTGGAGTTACTCTCTGGCTTTGGTTCTTTGCAGGAATGGGACCCACTCTCAGGGCCTCACGACCAGCCACTTTTTGATATCCCAAGGACACGGCCTGGAAGACTAGCACACCTTCAGGGTGCTGAATTTTCGTGACACTGGAGACAGGCTGATTCAAGGCCGGTGCCCCAGACTGAGGTGTTGTGGGAGAACACGAAACCTCAGGAGCAGTGGGTTAGCTGCCGGCTGTGTGTCCAGAGACCTGAGCCTTTCCGGGGCTGATTCTCTGGGCGCGGAGCTTGGAAAAAGTGCCGCAACAGACTTTTAACACCATAAATCAGCGAGTTGTTTGTTATGTCTCCCCTCTCGCTGTGAAACAGGGACACCTCTTTTTTCCCTTATTAAGGACAGGGGGAGAGGGGGAGGGGGGAAGAGGGGGAGGGGGAGAGGGAGAGGGAGAGAGAGAGGGAGAGAGAGGGAGAGAGAGAGAGAGAGAGAGAGACTTTGGTCTGTTGAATTACTGGGTGAATCTGTAGTCTTTGGGGTGCTGCAAATCTGTGTCTTTATTGATGCTTTTTCTGCACACTTGAGTGCTCGGTGGAGGGTGCTGATGCTTTGTCGCTGGTGGGGGAGGAGGGATCATTGCCTTGCTGCTGCTTGTGCATGGGAGAGGGGAGCTGGAGGGCTTTGGAGTTCTAACATTTAACTGTCATTCATTCTTTGGGGCACTCCTCTGTTTTCATGGATGTTTGTGAAGAAAAAGAATTTCAGATGGCATATTGTGTACATTTCTCTGACATTAAATGTACCTTTGAACCTATTAACTAAAATATTAATAGAAATTATCTTCTCTAAATATTTTATTTTCTCACCTTTACATTATCCAATTAAGAAAATTTCTATCCTTTTCTCTAGATTCATTAAACAGTTCTTTTTTATGAGTTTTCTGCAAATACTCTTAAATTAATGACAACATACCTGTTGAAAAAGGGTGATTCTTCGAGCAATAGATGGTGGGATGTCTTGTTCACAGTTTGAACTTTGAGAAAAATTGAGCCAAAGATCAATATCTTCCAAACAGAGTGTCTGATACAAAGATGGGAAGGTAGTCTAGAAAATGAATAGATAGTTTATAAAAAATACTTTCCAAATACTTCGGAAAAGTACCTTCCCTCAAACTGTTCAGATCTTTCAGAATCAGATTCCTTTAAGGGAATTGCATTTCCTACCAAGCATGGTAAACAATTGTTAATATAAAATGACTTGAGACAGCTTTCTAACTAGTATTAACAGCTTATGAAATCAATTGAGTTCTATAAGCACCAATCCGAGCCCAAATCTTGCTAGGTGATTCTTTCAACTAAATAGCTCCATATTAAAAGACATGCTTATCATCCATGACTAACTGCCAAAAAAGTTATAACTCCATCATGCTGGACTTTTCCTGCAATATGAAGAAATTTGTGGAAAATAAATACAGTGAGAATGAATATAACCAGCGACATCTTCTATTTTAATAACGACAAGAGAAAACCTGCAGATGCTGGAAATCCAAGCAACGCACACAAGATGCTGGGGGAGCTCAGCAGGCCGGGCAGCATCTATGAAAAGAGTAAACAGTTGGCCTTTCTGGCCAAGATCCTTTAGCAGGACCTTTAGCAGGTGATCCTCATGGTTGCAAACTCCCATTTTATGAAGTCTGTGATTTTCAAGAATCAGATCAACAGGATGTTCTCAGGCCCGGCTGTTGTGATGTCATCAATCTAGCTGAGGAGCCATTCAAGTAAATTCTAAATGATAGAAGAGTCATACAGAGTACAGCACAGAAACTGGCCCTTTGGCCCATCTAGTCCATGCCAAACCATTTAAACTGCGTACTCCAACTGACCTGCACCCAGACCATAGCCCTCATAACCCTGCTATACATGTACCTATCCAAACTTCTTTTAAGTGTTGAAATCAAGCTTATATTCACCACAAGGAGTGCTGGCAACTCCTTCCACACTCTCATAACCCTCTGAGTGAAGAAGTTTCCCCTCATGTTCCCCTTAAAATTTTTCACCTTTCACCCTTAACCCATGACCTCTAGTTGTAGTCCTCAATCAAAAAACCCTGCCTGCACTTACCTCATCTACACCCTTCATAATTTTGTACCTTTAACAAATATCCCCATCAATCTTTTACATTCCAAGGAATAAAGTCCTAACTTATTCAATCTTTGCTTATAACTCAGGTCCTCCAGTCCTGGCAACATTCTGTAAATTTTCTCTGTATTCTTTCAATCGTATTTACATCCCTTCTGTACGTCGGCGACCAAAACTGCAGATTTTTCAGCCCATTTTTCCAGCTGGTCCAGATCCCACTGCAAGCTCTGGTGGTCTTGCTTGCTTTCCACTACAGCCACAATCACTTGGAAGCAATTTTAATTAACTTTCAAACAACTCTCAGAGACCTAATTAAATATTAGAACATAAAATTAATCATTAAAGAAATACATGAAATATATTTAAATGGGAAAAAAGTGTTCTGACATCTGTTTCCTGTGTTTTTCAAGTAAGTTAACTAAAATAAACATTTACATTATGACCAGATAATTTGCTAAGATGTGACTATGACTATTTCAGCTAGATCCATAATTAAGCATAAGACTTTCAGGGTATTTTGTGCCCAAAATGAGACTTAAAATTGTGCAGCTTCAGTGATTTCAGCTTGATTTGAGTAGGGGAAACTATGATAAGTGCAGGTTATAAAGATATGCAGGATCACTGACAATTCTGGAATTTCTGTGTTTAAGTTGCAGATGCATGAAAATTGCAACATTGATGTCAGTTTTACAGAGTAATGATGACAAGCTTAAGGAGTTTTGCTATTATTAATACTGAGAAACACTGGCCAAAAAGCTTGCTTATCAGATCCTTCCAACCAGGTTACCATACTTAACACAGTAGTCCTTATTACACTTGCCTCCACCTTTACCGTCATTTCAACTCCTGTTTTCAGTGGAGCATGCAGAAAATGTCGATCAGTCCTGAAGTAGGGTTTCAATCCAAAAGTCGAAAATTCCTTTCCCCTCAACTGATGGTGCTTGACCCATCAAGTTCCTCCAGCAGCTTGCTTGCTGCTTCACATATTTTTCAAACTGACTGAGGATGCCCACAGTGACTTGCTGTACAAAGTTTGATCATTTTTATAGCTTCCTGTATACCAGGAGATATAGTCCTTCTGGGCCAACAATGAAACTTCACTGCAATGCTCAGCAGCTTTTCACCTTCACAAATGGCCTAGATGCCCTTCAGCCTGACTCATATTTTTGGTTTCTACCCACTTGCACTGAAATTCCTGCTGCCGGTTTTGGGCAGAAGACTGATCCAAAAATTATTCAGATGTGACCTAGGGTATAAAGTGGCTTGGACTCATAGGATGCTATTGTTATAGCATCATTGAGGGACGTCTGGCCCATCAAGTTAACACAGGCTCTAATTTCATCCGTTCGATTGCCTCACACTTCCATGTAGTCACACAAATTTCCATAAATTATTCACTATTTCTGTATTGAAACCCACCACTCAAGTTAGTGAGCTCCAAATCATAATTAATCTCTGCATAAAGAACACTTTGTTTCTGAAATCTTTAAATCGTGCTGTTTGGTAACAACAGAAAAAATTTCCCTCTATTTACTCAATCTAAATCCAACAAGCTTTTTTGTACAGCTTCATCAAAATTCTTCTTTATATTGTAGAGACAATCTGTGAATAACTACATAACTTTGAGCACATTTTGTACCATATGTAAAGGATTGCAGGTTTAGCAGTGCATTCTTCAGGGATGAAGAGTCCACTAAATATTTATATTTTATAGCACAAAATATTGATCAACACAATGGCAAATTGCAAAAACTCAACTCCAGCTTCTCTAGCCTCATGCTGTGGCTGAAGTCCTTCATCCCAAAAACTATTTTGCTACATTTTTTTTTTACGGCTTTCACATTTTTCCTAAAGCAAGGTGTTAGAATTGGACACAATATTTGAATTGTCATAAAACTTATGCTTTATTCAGGTCTATACTACATCCTTGCTTTTGTAATCTACATCTCTATTTACAAAATGTATGATGGAAGGGTAGCATGCAGAATTCATCCTCCCTAGTTAATACATAGCATGCTCATCATACTCTTAAGGCTTCATTATCCAGTACTTAATATGAGTAAGCAGTTTGCAGCCTAGGATTATTAAACATCAGCTCATGGTCAGTTTGAGCTTCAAGGAATCACCATAGAGGTAGAGATGAAAATGTAAAATGCCCCAAGTTGCAGGTGATGATTCTCACTCTGGCTATCAATACATCGCTGCTATCATAGTCTACGCCTTATCAGTGCTCCTGCACAACTTCGTGGCAATAGCAATATATTTGCCATTATGATGATCAAAATTTGGTGCTGTAAACTTTTAATATTTAGTAGATTTCTTATCTCTGAAGAAGTTCACTGCAAAAACTGCAATCCTTTACAAATGGGACAAAAAGAGCTCAAACATTTGATATGCAGAACACAAACCTATCTTCATAGAGGGATCAGAAGTGGAGAGAGTGAGCAATTTCAAGTTCCTGGGTGTCAAGATCTCTGACAATCTAACCTGGTTCCAACATATTGATGCAGCTATAAAGAAGGAAGGACAGCAGCTATATTTCATTAGGAGTTTGAATTTAGGTTTATCACCAAAAACTTGCAAAAACTTCTACAGAAGTACCATGGAGAGCCTTCTGACAGGCTGCATCACTATCTGGGGTTGCACTTCTGCACAGCATTGAAAGGAGCTACAGAAATTTGAAAAATTAATCAGCTCCATCCTGGGAACTAGCCATCCACAGTATCCAAGACATCTTCAAAGAGCGGTGCCTCAGAAAGGCAGCTTCCATTATTAAAGGACCCCCATCTCCCAGTACATGGCCTCTTCTCATTGTTACCGTCAGGAAGGAGGTACAGAAGCCTGAGGGCACGCACTCAGCAATTCAGGGACAACTTCATGGTGTGAATCCTGAAGCTCTTGTACCCTCTACCTGATGGCAGCAGCGAGAAGAGAGCATGATCTGGGTGGTGGGGATCTCTGATGATGGATGCTGCTTTCCTATGACAGTGTTTCATGTAGATGTGCTCAGTGGTTGGGAGGGCTTTACCAAATCCACTACCTTTTCACAGACAAGAGAAAATCTGCAGATACTGGAAATCCAAGCAACACACACAAAATGCTGGAGGGATACAGCAGGCCACACAGCATCTATGGGAAAAGTGCACAGTCAGCGTTTTGGGCCGAGACCCTTCATCAAACTGTTAAAACAAAGAGGAATCAGAGTAAGACTCCCCCCACTTTCTTACTCTCATCTATTTTTCTGGTCAGGACAAAACATCACAAAATATGCTTCAGAAGATAGAAATAAAGCAGTAAGGAAACAGTATGCTGGAGAACAAATCAAAATTACTCAAGTTTCTCTGCTGACCGATTTATTAAGTTTAAAATGTTAACACCAGAAGTTTCATTATAAATAAAGTTGTTACTACATTATTCTATTGCACATCTCTGTCGCTAATTCCCTTGCAACGTTTGTTAAGCAGTAAGCTCAATGAAATTATATGCACTGGGAAGTAAGTTAGATATGCACTGAGTGGCCAGTTTATTATGTACTTCCTGTAGCTAATAAAGTAGCCACTAAGTGTGTGTTCGTGGCCTTCTGCTACTGTAGCCCATTTCCTTCAAGGTTTGATATGTTGAGCATTTCAAGGTGCTCTTCTGCACACCAATGTTGTAACATGTAGTTATTTGAGTTACTGTCACCTTCCTGTCAGCTTGAACCAGTCTGACCATTTTCCTCTGACCTCTCTTATTAACAAGGCATTTTTGCTAAGAGAACTGCCACTCACTGAATGTTTTATTTTGCTGCTTACACCATTTCTCTGTAAACTCCAGAGACTGCTGTGTGTGAAAATCCAAGATGATCAGCAGCTGGTCAAGGTACCACACGGTAAGCTTATTCAGAAAGTCAGAAGGCATGGGATCCAGGGAAGTTTGGACAGGTGGATTCAAAATTGGCTTGCCTGCAGAAAGCAGAGGGTCATGGTGGAGGGAGTACATTTGGATCGGAGGGTTGTGACTAGTGGTTTCCCACAAGGATCGGTCCTGGGACCTCTACTTTTCATGATTTTTATTAACAACCTGGATGTGGGGGTAGAAGGGTGGGTTGGCAAGTTTGCAGACAACACAAAAGTTGGTGGTGTTGTGGATAGTGTAGAGGATTGTTGAAGATTGCAGAGAGACATTGATAGGATGCAGGAGTGGGCTGAGAAGTGGCAGATGGCGTTCAACCCAGAGAAGTGTGAGGTGGTACACTTTGGAAGGGCAAACTCCAAGGCAGAGCACAAAGTAAATGGCAGGATACTTGGTAGTGTGGAGGAGCAGAGGGATCTGGGGGTACATGTCCACAGATCCCTGAAAGTTGCCTCACAGGTGGATAGGGTAGTTAAGAAAGCTTATGGGGTGTTAGCTTTCATAAGTCGAGGGATAGAGTTTAAGAGACATGAAGTAATGATGCAGCTCTATAAAACTCTAGTTAGGCCACACTTGGAGTACTGTGTCCAGTTCTGGTCGCCTCACTATAGGAAGGATGTGGAAGCATTGGAAAGGGTATAGAGGAGATTTACCAAGATGCTGCCCGGTTTAGAGAGTATGGATTATGATCAGAGATTAAGGGAGCTAGGGATTTACTCTTTGGAGAGAAGGAGGATGAGAGGAGACATGATAGAGGTGTACAAGATATTAAGAGGAATAGACAGAGTGAACAGCCAGCACCTCTTCACCAGGGCACCACTGCTCAGTACAAGAGGACATGGCTTTAAGGTAAGGGGAGGGAAGTTCAAGGGGGATATTAAAGGAAGTTTTTTTTACTCAGAGAGTGGTTGGTGCGTGGAATGCACTGCCTGAGTCAGTGGTGGAGGCAGATACACTAGTGAAATTTAAGGGACTACTAGACAGGTATATAAAGGAATTTAAGGTGGGGGGGGGGTTATATGGGAGGCAGGGTTTAAGGGTCGGCACAACATTGTGGGCTAAAGGGCCTGTACTGTGCTGTATTGTTCAATGTTCTATGTTCTGAAATACACAAACCACCCCGTCTGGCACCAACAATTATTCCATGGTCAAAGTCACTTAGATCACATTTCTTCCCCATTCTGATGTTTGGTCTGAATAACAACTAAACCTCTTGACCTTGTCTACATGCTTTTATGCACTGAGTTGCAGACACATGAATGGTTGATTAGAAATCTGCATTGAGCAGGTATATAGGTGTATCTAATAAAGTGGCCACTAAGTGTATTTCTTGGGTATAGATCAGGAGGGAGGTAGGTTTTAGAAATGTATTTATTCAATATTCTTATTTTATAATAATGAGATTTGTCTGAGATGCTTTGAGTATTTAAATCTAAGGTTATATCCATTTGGATAGAAGGGCACATTACACCCACCCCACAGACATTATCTATTAAATCTTAATCCTATTAAGATGCAATGGTAAAAATAGCCACAGAACTACAGCATTGTTGGTTAGTCAATCAACTTCACAAAGCAATTACACCCCGTAACTACCCAGATCCCATCCACCAGTTACCCAGACACCCCAATTACGGTAACCTCACTGAACTCCTCACGCACCAAGGTGTCTTTTTACCAATATTTACCTTCACAGAACCTGTTTGTTACTGGAGATGACATGTAAACACTTTTGGCATAATAATGCAAATTATTATTAGCATGAATGTTGAAAGATAAGAATGAAGTGAAACCCAGATAGATTTTTACCAGAATTGTGAGAGCCTGTACACACTGAAGAGAAGCAAGACCTCTTGGCCTTGCCTACAATGGTCATTTTCTGCTGGTACTAGCACTTTCAGTCATTGCCTTTGACTCAACTGTGTACAAAAATTGATATACTCAAAAATCCAGGACTCTTTCCACATGCTTAATTCTGCAAATTTGCTTATCACGGCTTTGAAAAGAACTAAGCACAGGCAGTTGCTAAGGTTACTTCCTTTCTATAAACGTGCAAGCAGAAAAGTGGCATAAGGATTGTATGAATTACAGTAGTGAATGTTGATAGGTCTTTCAAAATCTGAAGTTACTAAAGCCTTGTCTAAACCATATGCATATTTCTCAAAAAAAGTAAGCAAAGTACCATTCAGAAGCAAAATAAAATCAGGATGAGAATGAGAGTGACATTCCCCCTTCTCTCTCCCAAATGCACAAACTGATTACCAATCAGCTAAGTCATTAACTTGGCATAGACTGAGATTTAACTGTTTTATCTGCAAAGCATACCTACTCTATGGCTAAATCTAGTAATCATCAAAAGCATTGAAAAGAAGCTTGTCATAAATGTCATAAATATAAATAACTTTGTTCTAATAAGGTGCAATTAAGGTTAAAATAACTAAAAATAATAATTAGCAGGCTACTAAAACATTCCATGGTCAAACTGACCTTTTCCTTCTGGTTTACAACTGATGTTAAATTGGTTATAATGGGATGAATGGTACAGCCAACAAAATAAATCAAAACAGAAACATGGGAGGATATTTAATCTTCACATAAAAGATCTTCCATGATTTGGAACGTTGGATTTTTAATCTTCACCAAAATAATTCCAAATGCTCAAAAGCCACAATGAATTACTGAAGAATTTTAATACTGTTAAAAAATTTTATTATCATGTAAAATATCAACTGGTAATAATTAATTCTCAATTATTAGGCAAAGGTGCAAAGTTCTGCAAAATGGCATGATTACAAGGATATGGGCAAAATTATTTTTCAAATGACAACATGGGTTTAAGACAAATTTGGAAGGTTCAGAATTACAACCTTGCATAAAAGTACATACATGTAATTGAATTTTTCAAAATGTAATTTAAAAATGTACCTTTAATAGTGTGACTGCTGCAGCCCTCTCTTGATCAATCCAAGATGGAATTGATTCACGCTTGGACTTTTGACTATCCTAAAATAAGGAACAATCAAGTGTCACAGTCATACGATAAAATTAAAATCAGTGAATAAGCACAGGCATCTACAGCATTGATGGAGGCCATTCAGCCTATTACACTTTCATTAGATTTTTAAAAACAAAAATCAGGTTTATCTCTCACTGCTTTTTATCTGCTACTCTGCAATTGTTTCACCTTCAAACGCCTAGCCAATCCATGTGAACATCTTTGAGCACTAATATCTATGACCCCATCTTCCCTTTGGAGCTTAAAACTGATCTCTAGCTAATGAACCACTCCACCATCAGGAATATTTTTCCTTCACTTACTCTATCAAAACCTCTTTTCTTAAAAATCACTAAAATGTCAGATCTTAGCTTTTTTCTTTTGCATTGGGCAGGATCATATGGAAAGCAGTCAGTTGGCCTCAGTTCCTGCCTGCCAACTCTTACTTGGGTGGTTGTTGAAGGCTGATATCACTGACCCTGTTTGTCTAGAATTCCGGTGATGAAGTCTCTGGATTGCATGACAGCCTTTAATAAGAGCCAAAGTTAGGGTAGGGCTTTATTTCCTGTCAGTGTGATATACGTTGTAGTTTATAAATGTCCTTCAAAGACATTTATAAATTATTACAAGTGATATAATGAACTCTAAAAATTAACAAAGTTAATATAAATATAGTCTATTAAAACATTTAGAATGCTGAAAACACTAAATTAAAGTGTAATAATAATTTGCCTTCCTCAGTCTTGGGGCCGAGAGTCCCTAGTGAAATGAATGAACTTTCCAGTCCTGCATCAGGTCAGATTGCAATTATGTCCCTACATCGCTAGAGGCCTGAATGCTAATGTCCCTCCCGCAAATCTTCTAAATGAACTTCAGAGCAGTAATGAATATATCTCAGCACCATGTATATAATGCCATAAAAGCAAAAATTACAACTACCACATATTTTATTTGGTATAAAAATTGTTAATTATTCTAAAAATATTTTGTAACCTTATTTACATGGACTCTGATCTAAAAACATTGCCTCCTGTGAATGCAATTTATCATTAGTACCTTTTTTATATAAGCTTAAATATCTGTATTTATACATTTCTAAATTTTCTGCACTGTCATTAAACTCTCTTTCCAGTGGTAGTTTTGTTGTGTCCTGGTTTACAATTTCTACCTTCTACCACTTCCTGAACATTCTAATGTTTCAAAGTTTTCTGCCACCTACAGCTTGTCAAGAAACTTGTTCGACCTTTTCCAACTTTTCAGCAATTTCCTATACATGCTAAAATGTTACCCCAATCTCAAGTCTTTATTCTATTGTCCTACTTTTGTAGAACAAATAATTACTCATATCATCTGCTCTCAGGTCAGGCAGAAATGCATTTAGTTCAATTAATGTTATGCCTAGAGGACAGAGAGTGTCTTTTATCTTGAGGTGAGTAGCAAAGCAAGGCATATTTATACTTTGTATGTGATCAGAGCTATTTCATGAAGTGTACAAACATTCTCTTATTGACACAGAGCCAATCGAGGTGAGCCTCTGCCATCATGAGCCCTGTGTGTGATCACCCTGTGCCTGCAACCTCCATCCCCTCCAGGTCTGGAGGGTCCTGCATTGGAGGGAAGACATGCACCATACAGCCAAAACAATGCCACATACCAAAAGCTGGCTATTTCTGCTCTCACATTCATTCTAGGGAACCTTGTGATCTCAGATACATACAGCTTTTCATTAGTCAATATTAAGAGGTTAATTCTGACCATATCCCTTTTTTCTAATGTAGTCGATTGGGAACCAGGCTGTGCATCAATCCATCCCTCCATTTTTAGCAGATGATTTAAACGTCCTTTCTATCTCTATTCCAGCATCCTGTTTCCTTTTACTTCACACCATCAAGGCTTAACTTCATTAGCAACAATATCAAGCATGTTATTTGCTACACTACTACGCTACTACCCTACTGTAAGGAATGCCTACTGCCGACTCCAGCACCAAACCACATTTCTGAAAACCTGATCATCTGGCAGTCCTCCTCCTACCCGCACACAGGCAGAGGCTGCAGAGCGAGGCTCCAGAGGTAAGAATAACGAAGAGTTGGTCACGAGGGGCAGAGAAGCGGCTACGGGACTGCTTCGAGTCAATGGACTGAACCATGTTTAAGGACTCATCAAAGATTCTAAACAAATATGCCATGGTTGTCACAGACTTAATAAAATCAGTTATGGATAACTGTGCCCCCACAAAATCATTTAGAGTCTTCCTCAACCAGAAGCCCTGGATGAACCAAGAGATCCACATTCTGCTGAGGGCCAAATTAGTGGCATTCAAGTCTGCCAACCAAAGTAAAATATAAGAATTCCAGATACGACCTCCAGAAAGAATGCGGTGGTAATTCCAGACCAAACTAGAATCACAGAAGGATGCTCAACAGCTGTGGCAGGGCTTGAATGTTATCACAAGATCACAAGACAAAAGAGCAAAAGTAGGCCATTTGGCCCATCGAGTCAGCTCTGCCACTCCACCATGAGCTAAACTATTCTCCCATCTAGTTCCAATTTCTGGTTTTTTCCCCATATCCCTTGATACCCTGACTAATTAGATACCTATCAATCTCTTCCTTAAACACGCTCAATGATTGGGCCTCCACAGCTGTATGTGGCAATGAATTCCATAAATCCACGACCCTCTGGCTAAAATAATCTCTCCTCATCTCTGTTTTAAATGGATACCCTCTAATTCTAAGACTCTTGGCCTCTTGTCCTGGACTCTCCCACCAAGGGAAACAGCCTTTCCTCATCTACTCTGTCCAACCTTTTCAACATTCAAAATGTTTCTATAAGATCCCCTCTCATTCTTCTAAACTCTAATGAATACAGTCCAAGAGCCGACAAATGCTCCTCATATGTTAGCCCCTACATTCCAGGAATCATCCTCGTAAATCTTCTCTGAACTCTCTCCAACATCAGTACATCCCTTCTAAGATAGAGGGCCCAAAACTCCTACAAAGTAAAACCAAGCAACATATGTGGCAACAAGGTTTCACTCAATGAGCTCAATGCCTTTAATGCTTGCTTTGATCATCAAAACATGGAAGGAACTTCAGGAACTCCTACAGCCCAGTGACCACGTGGTTTCAGTCTCTGAGGCCAATGTGAGACTAACCTTCAGGAGGGTAAACCTACAGAAGACCTTTGCTGATCAACTGGCTAGAGAGTTCCATGATATCTTTAACCTCTCAATTCAGCAGACTGAGGTACCCACCTGCTTCAAGCAGGCTTCAATTAGAACATGCAAGAATGTGGTAACCTGCCTTAATGACCATTGTCCAGTAGCACTTACATCCACTGCGATAAAGTGCTTTGAGGGGTTGGTGATGGTGATAGTGCTGCGTGAAGACCGATTTGGACACCTTCCAATTTGCCCACTGTCACAACAGGTCAACAGCAGATGCCATTTCACTGGCTTTTCACTTAAGTAAGGGTATTTAAATTAGAGTTACAGGGGGATCGGAAAGAGAACACCAGAGTACAGTAAGGTGGTTCTGGCAAAAGAGGTTGTTAAGCTTAAATACAAAGTCAGGAATTGAAAGGTTGAGCATACTGAGGTTAATGTAATGAGTTGACGATATTTCAATGCAAGATGTATTATGGGAATGGTGGATGAGCTTAGGATATGGACAGCATGTGGAATAATGTCGTTATAGCCATTAATGGGACTTGCAGGAGGGGCAGGACTGGTAGCTCAATGTTCCAAGGCTCCATTGTTTTTAGACATCATAGCGTAGGGGGGATTAAAGGGGCAGGGGTGGCATTTCTAGGAAGGGAAAATGTCACAGCAGTGCTTAGACAGGACAGACCAGAGAGTGTCTACAGAGGTTACAAAGGTGGAACTGAGAAATTAGAAAAAGATAACCATGTTAATAAGATTATATTATGCAACACCCAACACTCCATGAAATTTAGAAGAGCAAATTTGTACAGAGAGTGCAGACTGTTGCAAGAAACACAAGATTGTGATAATAAATAAATTTAACTTTCTACATATTAACCTGGGAATCCCATACTGTAAAAGGGCTGGATGGAATGGAGTTTGTCAAATGTGTACAGGAAAGTTTCCTTAATCAGTATATAGAGCTCCCAGCTAGAGAGATTGTGATATTAGATCTCCAATTCAAGAATGAGACAGGCTAGACGACGGAAGTTTGTGTGGGGGAACACTTTGGACATAGTGATCATAATGCCATAAGTTTCAAGATAATTATGGAGAAGGGTATGTCTGGTCCTCGGGTTGAGATTCTAAGTAGGACAAAGGTAAATTTTGATGGCATCAGAAATGATCTGGCAAGCGTAGATTGGGAAAAGTTGTCTTCTACTGGAGATGTAGTTGGTAAGTGGTAGGTCTTCAAAAGTGAAATTTTGAGAGTATACAGTTTGTATGTTCCTGTCAAAATAAAAGGCAAGAACAGCAGGTTTAAGAAAACTTGGTTCTCAAGACATATTGAATCCTTGGTTAAGAAAAAGAAAGGAGATGCATAGCAGGTATAGGTAGATTGAAGCAAATGAGGAATTTGAGGAGTATACGAAATGCTAAAGAACACTTAAGAAGGAAATTAGGAGGGCTAAAAGGCAACATGTGATTGCTCTAGCAGACAAGGTAAAGGAGAATCCCAAGGGCTTCTACAGATATATTACAAGCAAAAAGATAGCAAGGGACAAAATTGGTCTTGTAGAAGATATGAATGGTAATGTATGTATGAGGCTGAAAGAAATGGGGGAGCTATTAAACTGACTGTTTGCATCTGTATTTACTTAAAAGATGGACACGGAGTCTGTAGAACTGAGCCAAAGCAGTAGTGAGATCATGCACCATATACTGATTAGAGACGAGGAGGTGTTTGCTGTCTTAAGGCATATTAGGATAGATAAATCCCCAGTGCCTGACAATGTGTTCCCTCAGTCTCTGTGGGAGGCTAGCGCAGAAAATGCAGGGGCCCTAGAAAAGATATTTAAAGGATCCTTAGCCACAGGTGAGGTACCAGAAGATTCAAGGACAGCTAATGTAGTTCCAATGTTTAAGAACGGCTCTAATTATAAGCCAGGAAATTATAGGTGAGCCTGATATCAGTAGTAGGTAAGTTACTTGAAGGTATTCTAAGGGCCCTGATATATAAATATTTGGATAAATAGGGACTGATTATTGATAGTCAACATAGCATTGTGCCTGGTAGGTCATGTCTAACCAATCTTATAGAGATTTTCAAGGAAGTTACCAGGAAAGTTGATGAAGGCAAGGCAACGATGTAGTCTACATGGACTTCAGCAAGACCTTTGGCAAGGTACTGCATGGGAGGTTAATCAAGAAGGTTCAATCACTTGAACATTCAAGATAAGGTAGTAAATTGGATTAGATATTGGCTTCGTGGGAGAATCCAGAGAGTGGTAGTACATGGTTGCCTCTCTGACTGGAGGCCTGTGATTAGTGGCAGGGATCAGTGCTGGGTCCACTGTTGTTTCTGATCTATGTCAACAATCTGTATGATAGATAATGTGATAAACTGAGTCAGATGACAGCAAGATTGGGGTGTAGTGGACAAGGAAGAGTATCAAAGCTTGCAGTGGGATCTGGATCAGCTGGAAAAATGGACGGTATATGGTGACATACATGTACTTTAATAATAAATTTATTTTAGACTTTGAACATTGTTGTCTCACACATGAAGAAATTGACTCCTTGTTAACACCATTATTCCATTTTTCCTTCACTTAACATGTGCCTTTTGAAATTCTATATATTGTACATTATAACCTCTGTCTACTATCTACCCTATCCACCCTATCTATACTAGTTATTTTGTCAAGTAAAGCTACTAGGTTAGTGAAACAGAATTTCTTTTTGCCATATTGTTATTACAATTTGTCAGCATGTTACAAACAGAGATCAGCCTAGTTCTCTCAGCTCTTCATAATTTATACTTTTACATGGGGAAAAGGCTCAGTGTAATATATCCAGATTTGATGAAGGCTTGTTTAAGACATGAACTGTGAGGTCGGAAGGAAGCCAAGAGGTGGATTGGTGAAGTGTTTAGGCTTGAAGACGACAGAATTAATATAAAGTAGGATATAGTAAATGTGAAAAATCAGTATATTTTTCAATAAGAAAACATAGTACAGAGTATACAGAGTTCTCTTGAACAGTTTGGAAGGCAAATGACGTACCGGTCTTATGTGTAAGGGAGTTGGAGTGCAAAAGGTAAGCAAGTCATTGATAAGACTCCACAAGTCTCTGGTGAAACCTCAACTGGAGTGATGTGTGCCATTTTAGCATTCATTGTTGAAGTAGATTGGCAGCCAAGTCAGTGCAACATGGACTTACCAATTACTCTTGGGATAAGAAGAAATCATGTAAAAACTTTGCTGCATTCAGCAGAGTTTAGAGGAATGCAATCTCATTAACACATAAGAGGTTCTGTGAGTGATTGACAGGCAGAAGTGAAAACAAGTCAGTATGGGCCAGCATCATGTATTAGTAAACAGGTGGTCGATGTTATGTATGTAGTTCAATCATACCAGTAGAAAAATTATGTAACCCAGCCATCAGTTACTTTCCTCCCATGTACCAGGTAGATCCAAGAGGTTGTGTCCTCTAGCTAGAGAGGCTAGAACTAGATGACAAAGACTTAGGCTAATAATTCCTCATTTAGATCTGAGATTTTTGGACGCTAAAGGATTTGGAGAGTATGGGGATCAGTTAAGAAAGTAAACTTGAAACAAAGATCAACTATGGTCTCTCATAGAATGGCAAAGAGATTTAAGGAGCCAAAAGGCGAACTTCTGTGTTTTTTTTTTTGTTTTTTTTAATACGCAGAGTGGTGAGTGCATGGAATAGGCTGTAGGCAGCAGTGGTGAAGGCGGAACTAATAGGGTCTTTTAAGAGATTCCTGGATGCACCATGCAGCTTATAAAAATAGAGGGCTATGGGTAAGTCTAGGTAGTTCTAAGGTAAGGACATGTTCGGTACAGCTTTGTGGGCCGAAGGGCCTGTATTGTGCTGTAGGTTTTCTATGTTTCTATGTTTTAAGGACTATGTTCACTTAGCCTACCACATTATGATCATCTCACTACCCTATTATTATTCCTTTAAAGTTCAGAGTTCAAAGTAAATTTATCAAAGTACATATATGTACACCCCTGAGATTCATTTCCTTTCTGGGCATACTCAACAACTCCATAATAGAATAATAACCAAAGTAGAATCAATGGAAGACCACGCCAACTTGGGCATTCAAGCAGTGTGCAAAAGACAACAAACTGTGCAATTACAAAAAAAAATAATAAATAAGTTTCCAATAAATATCCAATAAATAATGGCTTTAGGAACACTTCAATGATGGGGCAAGAGAAATTAAGTGAAGTTGACCCCTTTGGTTCAAGAGCCTGATGGTTGAGCAGTAATAACTGTTCCTGAACCTGGTGCTGTGAGTCCTGAGGTTCATGTACCTTCTTCCTAATGACAGCAATGAGAAGAGAGCATGTCCTGGGTGTTGGTCATGGTTGGGGGGGGGGGGGGGGGGACCCTGACAATCGAGCTGTTGATGTGCTCAATGGTGGGGAGGGCTTTACCCATGATGGCCTGGGCCATATCCACTACTTTTTTAGGATTTTCCATTCAAGGGCATTGGTGTTTCCATACCAGGCTGTGAATCAACCATTCAATTAACTCTCCACTACGCGTATATTGAAGTTTATCAAAGTTTGAGACGTCATGCCAAATCTCCACAAACGCCTAAGGAAGTAGAAGCACTGCAGTGCTTTCTTTGTAATTCCATTTATGTGCTGGGCGCAGGACAGGTCCACTGAAATCGTAACACCAAGGAATTTAAAGTTGCTAACCCTCTCCATCTCTGATCCTTCAATAAGGACCGGCACATGGAGCTCTGCTTTCCTTCGCCTGAAGTCAATAATCAAACCCTTGTTCTTGCAGGTATTGAGTAATAGGTCGTTGTTATGGCACCACTCAGCTAGATTTTCAATCTCCCTCCTATATGCTGATTCATCACCACCTTTGATTCGGTCCACAACAGTGCTGTTGTCAACAAACTTGAATAGGGCATTGGAGCTGTGCTTAGTCACACCATCGTAAGTGCAAAGTAAGTAGAGCAGGGGACTAAGCACACTTGTACTGATGGAGATCGAGAAAGAGATGTTGTTGCCAATTTGAACTGTCAGGGGTCTGCAAGTAAGGAAATCAAGGATCCAATTGCGCAAGGAAGTATAGAGGCCAAAGTCCTGGAGCTTATTGATTAGCTTTGAGGGAAGGATGTACAAAATACTGAGCTGTAGTCACTTATGAACATCCTGATGTATGCATTTTTGCTGTTCAGTTGTTCCAGGGTTGACTGAATAGCCAATGAGATGGCATCTGCTCTGGACCTGTTGCTCCAGTTGGCAAATTGGAGTGGATCTAAGTCGCTTCTCAGGCAGGAGTTGATATGTTTTACCACCAGCCTCGCAAACAATTCATCACTGTGGATGTAAGTACAACTGGGCGATAATCATTGAGGCAAGTCATTACACTCTTCTTGGGCACCAGTATAATTGAAACCCTCTTGAAACAAGTGGTTACCACTACCACACATGACTGAAGCAAGAGGTTAAAGATATCAGTGAACACACCAGCCAGTTGATCAGCACAAGTATTTAATACTTGGCCAAGTATGCCATCTGGGCCAGATGCTTTTCGTAGGTTCACCCTCCTGAAGGTTGTTTGCTCGTCTGCCACAGAGACTGAAATCATAGAATCATGGGGGGGATGTGGGAGTTTGTGATAGTTCCTCCATGTTTTGATGGTCAAAGCAAGCATAGAAGGTACTGAGCTCATTTGGAAGCAAAGTGCCACTGACACCTTTTGTTGATTTAACTTTATACGAGGTGATTGCATTCAAGCTCCACCACAACTGTCGAGCATCCTTCATTGATTCAAGTTTAGTCCAGAATTGCCACTCTCACCCGTGAGGTGGCTTTCTGGAAATTGGACCAAAAAAGAGAAGACTATCAGGGTTGTATGTGGTGACATGCATGTACTCTGATAATAAATTTTACTTTGAACCCGGGTCCCTTGAAATTTTCTTGGTCACTAGATTTGAATGCCTCTGCTCTGGCTCTCAGCAGATTGCAGATCTCACAGTTCATCCATGGCCTCTGATTGAGGAAGACACTGAAAAATTTTGTGGGGACACAGTCATGTACAGTTGTTTTAATAAGGTCCATTACAACCATGCGGTATTCACTCAGATCCACAGATGAGTCCTTGAACACAGCCCAGCCCATCGACTCAAAGCAATCCCACAACCACTCCTCTGCCTCCCATGACTTTGTTGCCCTAATCTCTGGAGCTTTGCTCTTAAGCCTCTGCCTGTAGGCAGGCTGGAAGACAGCCAAATAATGCTGTCTGGGCATGGAACGGTAGGCATTTCTAATCTTAGTATTAGAAATGATCTAGTGTGTTGGAACTTCTGGTACTACATGTTATATTTAATAATGGCTTCCTGTATTTTGCTGATAATTAATCTCGAGATAACTATCTTCCTATTTTCCCTCTCCTTTCTACACTTGCCATCTTTTAGTTCTCTGGGATAGTCCTAAAGGCAGTTTGGAAGATTACAGTAAATGCATCAGATTCTTCCCCTTCACCTCAGTTGGTGCACTTGGGTCTAAGGCTGTCAAGTTCAGGAAATACATTGGAAATTAGTAGCTTTTAACTTCTCAAGCAGAGTGTATCGTACATAACCAAGCCAAACCCTTAATGCTTATTTCCACTGGATGGAAAGCCTAAAATTCTCTCCCAAATTGTGCTTTCAGATGGCTGGATGAAATGTTCAGTTGATGCACCTCCTGCAATCCTCAGAAAAAACAAAAAAGTATTATATGAACATTATTATAAAATCAAAAATAGGATCCTCAATTTAATAAAGACTTACCGTTTTCCGAAGCATGTCTCCAACAATCAAACCAGTAAATGCATCCCATTCCTAAAAAAGGTGTTAAAGCACAGAATGTATAATTGAATTTCCCTTAAAAAACAAACCAAGGTGAACTAGAATATTTTTTTCCTGCCTTTCTTTGCAAAGCTTAGCAGTGGTAACACAAAAATAAAATACTGCAGTTGCTAGAATTCTGAATAAAAAATAAAATGTTATTTATGCTCTGTATGTCAGGTAACATCAATATAAAGAGAAAAAGACAGAGTTAGATTTGGAACTTTTAAAAGAAATTATGTAACATTAACTTTCAGTACTATCTCTATAAATGCTATCTGGCCTGCTGAATATTTCTAGCATTTTCTGTCTTTGTTTTCAGCTTACTTTGTCAATATTACTCAAACAGCAACAAAAAACAGCAATGTTGAAAATCAAACTCATACAAACAGAGAATGTTTGAAATCTTCAGGATATGAGATAGTATCTGCAGCAAGAGAAACAAGGTTAAACATCTGGTCGATTACTTCATAAATTGCAATAGATTTCCCCAGGTCTTTCTCTATACATTAACTACGATTTCTAGAAAAACTAAATAACAGGGCGCACAAATTACTGAAGCAAATACAGGGAAGAAAACACCACTGAGAAATACTAAAAGTAATTCTGGAGTGCACAAACAGCAGCAAGGTCAGCTGCAAATTGTTGGAATTAATATTCTGTTTGCTCCGCATTAATTCCATATGACGTTTGTGTTAAAGATAAACTACAAACAAAATTGTTGGAAGCAAAAAGCAAAATAAAAATAGAAATCAAAAAGGTGTGGTGAGGTGTCCCATTAGAGTAAGTTTTGAGGTAACACTAGTTTAACATAAGTATAATAAACTTATTAGAAGTGACTGTGCTTCTTTCATGCTTAAGGAGAATTTTGCAGTAGAGCAATATTGTGTAGGGCTGCCAATGTTATCTGCAACTGAGAGATCACCAAAATACATTTAAATA
The DNA here is from genome assembly GCF_048418815.1 of Hemitrygon akajei. Taxonomy (NCBI): domain Eukaryota; kingdom Metazoa; phylum Chordata; class Chondrichthyes; order Myliobatiformes; family Dasyatidae; genus Hemitrygon; species Hemitrygon akajei. The sequence goes on along the minus strand of NC_133127.1, from coordinate 150,271,395 downwards.
CCATTAAATATTCATCATATACTCGTTTACATGCAAAAGTAATAGATATGATGAAAATGAAAACTTTCAACATTAGAGGAGAGATTATGAAGGGATCATGAAGATCTATATAAATTGGAAGAAATATAGAGGGTCAGAACGTAAAAAGATTTTTTCACAAATGATGCATTAGGAGAAGAGTTCAGAAGAAGAAATTTGAAGTCCAAACTGAAGTGTGCTGACATGACTGAAACTGAGCCTTAACACCCAATAGAAAGAAATCAGAAGAATATTAAGAAAATGTATACAGAACTTAGTGGAAGAACACTTAAAAGATTGTATGAAGGCATAATGGGCCAAATGTCAACTTTCTGCATCAGAATTTTCTGACTTTTACCAGGTAATGGGAATGCCACCATTAAAAGTGATGATTACAAATTACATCTAATTTGCTTCTTACAATAAAGAAGATTAGTTTCTTACATTTTCTTGGAAGAGATCTGAATGCATTCCACTGACAAAATGCAAAGCAAACATAAGTTGATCGGCCTGCATTTAAAAACAGAACAGATTTTGCATTAAAATCTAAAACATGACTTTACACTCAACTATCAAATTTACTCCAATATAAATCAGAAAATGTTGGAAAAGCTCAGCACGTCAAGAGGCATATGTGGAAAGAGAGTAAGTCAATGTTTTGCATCAGCAACACGTCATCAGAACTAACATACTTGCTGTCGAGAAGAACAATTAAAACAAATCCTGAAAATATGTTATCTTCATCGATAAGGCACTGAATGGTAGAATCAAATTTGCTCACATTAGCTAATTAGTGAACGATTCTTCTTCCTCTGGCCCATTATTGCAAAGTTTTTTCTCCAGATTACTAATGACATTTTACACTCATAATTAATTACTGAACACCGTTAAATTCAGTCACAATGTAAAGCAGAAATAAAACACCGAATTCTTAAACAACACACAGCATCTGCAGTATCTCGTGTTACTGAATTGTGAAAATCTGAATTAAAACACAAAGAAAAATCGGGATTTAGAAACAGTTAATTTTTCAAGCTCTACCATTCAGTAAACAGAAACACAAAAGAACACTGGTTTTAACAAAATTTAGCAAGTGAAAGAGCTGAGAACATGAAAGAACAATAGGTGATAGAAAGGAGGCTATGAGTGATTAAATGACAAAAGTGATTCTGCTGTTGTCAAATTAGTTCTTTTGTTCGAAGTTATGCTACACAATTATTTTGAGATTATCAGAAGTATAACTCAAGTAACTGATTAACAGATTGCTCAGATTCCTCAATACTTATATGCCTGACATGTGAGAACACTTTCAGCTGGCAGGTTCATGTAATTACATTATAAAGAAGCAAAACACAAACACCACAAAGATGATTTCAAAAAGTGAATGTGCTGTTGGACAGTCCAATACCTTATTTTCATGATAGCTAAATAAGAATTGAAGTATAAAACTAACTGCGATGTCATGGAACTTTGCAGCAAATTTAGATCGGAGGTCCACAAAGAGCAAGGAACTGATAATTAGGTAACCTGATATTTTTTTTAAAATCAGATCAGAAGGGAAGACCATACCTGTTGAAAGAGAAAGAGTTAAAACTTCAAGTCCAAACCACTTTCTCAGAGCCAGGAAAGAAGAAAAAAAAGTTAGTTTTGAGATACAAATAAGTGTCAAGGGATAGAACAGACAAAGAGCATTTCTCTGGTACAGTGAGACCAAATGGTTTAATATGGCAGTTAGAGACAGATTATCCTTTGCCTGTGTTGTATGTTACTAATAACAGGGCTATGGATTATACACAGCAGATAAAACTGTACCATGGAAAAATAAATATCGAACCAAAGTTCACAGATGGATGACTGGCAGAAATTGTCAGTCTGATACAGATAGAAGAAACAAGTTAACTAAATCTGGAGAATTCAATATTGAATCTGGAAAGCCTCACTGTGCACAGAGGGAAGATGATTTGTTAATCTTGAGGTTTGTATTGGGCCTCATTATAACAGTATAGAATGAAGCCATACACTGATGGTTCTGAGTGAAAGGGGGTGGAAGAATTCAAGCGGCAGGCAACAGGAAAATCAGGAATGACAAACTACATTTAGAACATAAAATTTAAATTAGTGATAAACATAGACTTCAGCTAAAATGAGATGCTTCATTTAACCTCTGAATTAATTGACGGTAACTCAATGACAGCTTCTAATGCATTGAAAGAAATACATACAAATATGTTAAGATTATCCTGATACTTGCTTTGTACAGAGAAGAAAAAAGCCATGCCAGATATCAATAACAAGCAATAAAAAAGACAATAAATTACATGAGATTGCAAAAGATTTTTATTCAAATAATTTCAAATCACAGTTTTGATTCTAAAATATACAGAGAAATAAGAGCTTGTTTTCGATTTATTAAGTTCAGGCTTAATTGTCATTTGACCATACATGAATACTGCCAAACTAAACATCGTTCTCCCAGGACCAAGGTGCAAAGCACAGTACCAACTGTCATACACAAAGGACACATACAGCACATACAATATAGCAGTAAACATACAGACTAAGTCCCTGAATCCATGGATGTAGTTGGCAAGTAAAAGCCCACAGCAGACTACAGACGAACACAACTCAGCTAGTCTTCCACCAAGCAAATACTGGAGAGCCGTACCGATGCCAGCATAGACGTAATGCCACACATCTGCAGCGTCACCTCTCTTGGGCGGTTGCAATAGGCAACAGCACGGCACGGGGTGTGGTTCGCGCTACTAACCAAGGCCTCACAGCACCCCATCATCAGTCCTGACAATAAACCAGTGAACTGAACTTGCAGCATTCCACATTACCAATGTCCCACAGGGTCTTTCAATCACAAAAAAATGAGTAAGGCAAACACTCATTGTTAGACTGCACACTGCCTTCGTGCACCGACTCTGACGCCTCTCTGTAGCAGGCAGCAACACGGTCCGCCCCAAGTATACCTCCTTCAGCTCCTCCGCCAATGAGTGACTAGTTGATGGGGTGGGCCTGCAGTATTTAAAGTTCTTAATGTCCAGCAGTTTCTTACAATTGTAAAAAAGGCACTTAAGAAATCTTTGGTTGGCCCCAAAGAGGTTGCTACATCCTAGCACGCCACCATCTCACTGGAAACCTATCTTACGGAATAGGCTAGTCCTACGTGCAGATGGGGCTGCATATGGCCCACAGGTTAACAACCACTGGTTCAACATCAGTAACTGGGGGGACGTCATGTGATGACGTAGGATCGAGACGTTGGGAATCCAGCTCCCTCGTAAAAAGTAATGAAATAGGGTTTAAATGAAGAGTTAACAAATATCTACTAGAAACTATTTATAAGTAACTCAGGATTATCTTTTGATATGGCTCCTAAACCGAAACAGAAGAAAGCTACTACTTCGAAGACTGCGCAAATCAGCAGGGAAAAAGGCCTAACCGTATCGGCGAAGCCTCGGACTCAAGTTGGATCTCCTCCCGGCGAAGTGCATGGCACTTCTGATGATGCGGGACAGGAAGTTGCAGCAATGTTGGCGGTCTCTAAGAAGAAACGGCAAGAACAACGCATGCGCGAAGAAACAAGTATGCATGAACAGATATTAACAAAAGTAACAAATCTACAAATCCCAACTACGGCTAGAAGTGAAACTGGAAGTGAATCGGAAGTGGAGTCAGACACTTTGGGAAATTCAGAGGAAGAAGAAGAGGAAAAGAAAGAGGAGGTTAAAGGAGACATAAAAGATATCCTGATATATATTATGAATGAATTAAAAGCTATAAGAAGGATGCAGAATACACTCGATAATGTGGTGGAAAAACAAAAAAAGATGAATAATAAAGTTAAAGAGATGGAAGTAAAAGTGGAAGAAAATACTTAAAGAATAGATAAGATAGAAGACAATAATCTTGCCTGGACAATAGAAAGAAAACGGATGTTGGAAAAAATAGATGCACTTGAAAACTCAAGTAGACAAAATAATATCAAAATTGTTGGTCTTATGGAAGGTACAGAGGGAGAAAATCCAATAAAATTCTTTCAAGAATGGATTCCGAAGATTTTGGAAATGAAAGAAGGAAGCCAAGTAATTGAAATTGAAAGAGCACACAGAGCTTTAAGACCAAGACCTCAACAAGATCAAAATCCAAGATCAATTTTGATAAAATGCTTAAGGTACCAAGATAAAGAAATGATCTTGAAGGCAGCTACTCAAGGTGCTAAAAAGAGAAATGGGCCATTGACAATAGAAGGGAAAAGAGGTTTTTTTTTTATCCAGACATGTTACGATTTTCTGAAGAGGCAGAAGGAATTTAATCCAGTGAAAAAATCTTTATGGGAAAAGGGCTATAAATTTTTATTGAGCTACCCAGCAAAATTGATAATTTTCCTGGATAACGAAGAAAGAAGATTTTTCGTTGACTACCGGAAAGCGGAGAAATTTGTACAAGAATTACCTGATGTCCACGAAGAGAAGTAAAGAATTATAGAAATGAAATGGACTAGTGATGAAGACTGAAACAAGGTTGGACTTGACGGACATTTATATAAAAAAATAGTTGAGGAGTATTAATTGGGAGTAGAGACATTAATTATTTTCTTTCTTTTCTTCACTAATATATTTTCTTTTTTTTTGCGGGGGAGCTGGAGGAGCTCCTGATCGATGGCTGCGAGTTTCACGTGTACAATCATGGCGATTGCCATGACCCATAAAATGGGGGGGGGGGTAATGTTGTGTTTTTTTTTATTCGCAACATTAGTGGGGGGGTACTTTGTTTTTTTTTCTTATATATTAGCTATCTTTCTTCTATTTTTCTTCTTTTTTCCCTGGATGGTTGGGGAGAAACTCATAGCAACATGGAGAATTTTAAAGAGTTCCCAAGGTATTATGAATGATTAATTTACTTAATTTTTTAAGTTTTAATGTTAATGGAATTAATGGACCTGTGAAAAGAAAAAGAGTTTTAACATATATTAATGAAAGGAGATATAGCTTTTTTACAAGAAACACATTTAACAGAAACAGAACATAAGAAATTAAAGAGGGATTGGGTTGGAAATGTCATTGCAGCTTCATTTAATTCAAAATCGAGAGGAGTTGCAATTTTGGTTAATAAATCTTTACCAATTAAAATACAAAATGTAATAATTAATGCTTTTATTGCTTTTTGAGAGGGTGATTTTAGATGCATATCATATTTATACTGAGTTAAGTATTGTATGTAATTAGTTTTGCTACAATAAGTGTATGGGACATTGGAAAAAATGTTGAATTTCCCCATGGGGATGAATAAAGTATCTATCTATCTATCTAATTGATTCTGTGGGGAGATATGTGATTATACATTGTCAAATTTTTTCAGAATTATGGACTTTTATGAACATTTATGCACCAAATGAAAATGATGCAAAATTCATACAAGAAGTTTTTTTTGAACTTGGCTAATGCACATGATAAAATATTAATAGGTGGAGATTTTAATTTTTGTTTAGATCCAGTTTTGGATAGGTCAACTAAAGTTGCTACAAAATCAAAAGTAATAAGACTAACTTTATCATTAATGAAAGACTTAAACCTGATTGATATATGGAGAAAAATTAATCCAAGAGAAAGAGATTATTCATTTTATTCAAATAGACATAAAACTTACTCAAGGATTGTTTTTTTTATTATCAAAAAATATTCGAGATAGAGTGAAAAGTGTGGAATATAAAACAAGAATACTGACAGATCATTCCCCCTTGATAATGACAATGATAATGATGGATAAGGAGGAATCGATTTATAGATGGAGATTTAATTCAATTTTATTAAAACGTCAAGATTTTTGTGATTTTATGAAAAAAACAGATTCAATTTTTTTTGGATACAAATTTACATTCAGTTGAGGATAAAATTGTATTATGGGAAGCGATGAAAGCATATTTAAGGGGTCAGATTATAAGTTATACATCTAAAATTAAGAAGGAATACATGGCAGAAATAGGTCAATTGGAAAAAGATATCATAAAGTTAGAAAAAGAATCTCAAAGATATATGACAGAAGAAAAACAAAAACAACTTGTCAATAAAAAACTACAATATAATACACTCCAGACATATCGTACAGAAAAAGTAATTATGAGAACTAAACAGAAATATTACGAATTAGGTGAAAGATCACATAAAATTCTTGCTTGGCAGTTGAAAACAGAACAGGCTTCTAAAACAATAAATGCAATTAGAACAAGTGTAAATAAGGTTACTTATAAACCTTTAGAAATTAATGAAACTTTTAAAAAATTTTATACTGAACTATATCAATCAGAATCACAAAATAAGATTGCTGAGATAGATAAATTTTTATCACAAATAAACCTTCCAAAATTAAATTTGGAAGAACAGAAAGGATTAGATATGCCCTTTACATTAAAAGAGGTTGAAGAAGGTTTAGGATCACTTCAGGGTAATAAATCCCCAGGAGAAGATGGTTTTCCTCCTGAATTTTATAAAAAAATTTAAAGATTTATTAATTCCTCCTTTTATGGAATTAATATACCAAGTGGAAAGAATGCATAAACTCCCACAATCTTTTTTTAACAGCGATCATAACTGTATTGCCAAAAAAAAAGAGATCCTTTAAAACCAACATCATATAGGCCTATTTCTTTGTTGAATACAGATTATAAAATAGCAAAAATTTTATCTAATAGAATATCTAAATATTTACCAAAATTAATACATATGGATCAAACAGGTTTTATTAAAAACAATGGATAATATAACCCGGTTACTTAGTATAATTCATTTGGCACAAAAAAGAGAGGAAATGAGTGTGGCAGTTGCTTTGGATGCAGAAAAAGCATTTGATAGATTGGAATGGGATTTTTTATTTAAGGTATTGGAAAAATATGAGTTAGGAAAATCTTTTATACAATGGATTAAAACCTTAAATACTAATCCTCAAGCTAAAGTAGTTACAAATGGTCAGATTTCAACACCATTTTGCTTAACGAGGTCAACTAGACAAGGCTGTCCATTATCACCTGCTTTATTTGTATTGGCAATAGAACCATTAGCTGAATTAATTAGAACAGATTCAGATATTGGGGGCTTTAGAGTTAATCAAGAAGAATATAAGATTAATTTATTTGCTGATGATGTTTTGATTTATTTAACAAACATCAGTAACTGAACTTGAACTTCAGTTCTAAGCATCCAAATATTAATTTTCAACCAAACTTTCCCTGGAATATAATGAAATATAGACTTTATGACTAAAATGAGATAGAGCCATCCTGTGCAACAATCCAGCACCTAGTAATATGATTCTATACAAAACAGTACAACATAATTTTCAAAACAAAAACTTACTTTGTCTGAAAAACAATGTAAAGGTCATCACACTTTAATTGATATTGTTAAGATCAATAGCATTTCTATTACAAACTGTGAGTTTCATAACTGCACATGCCACTTTATTCAATACACCTATAATGCAAATATCTAATCAGCCAATCATGTGCCAGCAACTCAATGCATAAAGTCATGTAGACAGGGTTGAGAGTTTCAGTTGTGGAAACTATAGAAAAGGTGCAGAGGAGAGTTACAAGGATGTTAACTGGATTGGGGAGCATGCCTTATGAGAATAGGTTGAGTGAACTCGGCCTTTTCTCCTTGGAGCGACGGAGGATGGGAGGTGACCTGATAGAGGTGTATGATGATGAGAGGCATTAATCATGTGGATAGTCAGAGGCTTTTTCCCAGGGCTAACATGAAAGGGCACAGCTTTAATGTGCTTGGAAGTAGGTACAGAGGAGATGTCAAGGGTAAGTTTTTTTTTTTGTTTTTTTTTTAAATAAATGCAGAGAGTGATGGGTGTGTGGAATTGGCTGCCAGCAATGGTAGTGGAGGCAGATATGATAGGGTCTTTTAAGAGACTCCTAGACAGGTACATGGAGCTTAGAAAAATGAAGGGCTATGGGTAACCCTAGGTAATTTCTAAAAATAAGTACATGTTTGGCACAGCATTGTGGGCCAAAGGGCCTGTGTTGTGCTCAAGGTTTTCTATTTTTCTGTTCATCAGACCAAACATCAGATTGGGGAAAAAATAAGACCTAAGTGACCTTGACTATGGAATGATTGTTGGTGCCTGAAAGGGTGGTTTTAGTAACTCAGAAACTGCTGATCTTCTAGGATTTTCACACAAAATAGTCTCTAGGATTTATAGGAGGTACCTAATAAAGTGACCACAGAGTGTATAATGTTTTTATTCATTATTAACTTAAGCCAGTACAGTTGAATAAAGAGTTAATAATCTGCACAGACTTGCCAATGAATACAAATAGACTAATATGAATAGTAAGCAAATGAATTCCAGGAATGTTTTCCTATTTAATATGAGATTACGGCTGACAGTTCAAACCAGTCAGCATGATCCTCTGCACACAATTATCTCTATGAATACTAACATTTAATTGGTGCTTAACTATACGCAGTCAGTGACTGAACCTTTCCTGAAATTTGAAAAAAAAATCAAATATTCACATATAAACTGGTTACTTTATAATTTTCTTAGTCAATGATTCTATTACACTTCAACTAGTGGCAATATTAAAATTGGAGTATTTAAAAGAAAATTAAAATGACTGAAGAAAATTTATAGTGAATTTGAATACAATATATGATGAGTGTTTTGAAAAGTGCCTGTTTTTAAAGTAATAAAAATTTCCCATTGTCTACTAAACAGTGGTGGAACTGGGAATGATGCTCTGGATAATTTGAGCAACAAGGGCCAAATTTAAATGTGGAATAACCTACAGATTGATATCTGAGCTACATGCAAATTAGTGTAGAAAAAGAATGAATTAGAAACTTGAAGGCATAGCTGAAAGCAGAGTAGGATCCAGGGGGTTGATTCATGATGGACTAGTGCAAGTTACCATGACAAGGTGCTGCCACAAACCAACAAATTTCACATCCTAAGTTCATGATAATAAATCTAATTGTGATTCCAATTCTCTTGGTCTTGTTCCACTTAAAGCAGAATGGAACCAGAATCCTCATAAATTGATTGAATTTGACAACAATAATAGTCTTCAACTCAAGAAAGCTTCAAAATAGGACAAAAGAAAGAATTCAAGATAGGATATATTCAGAAGTATGAGACAAGTCAAGGCTGTGGAGAAGATCAACAATTTTGGCACAAAGCCTCAGAAATGTAATAAAGCATTGTGACTAAAGTGATATCTGAGAAAAACTGAAATAAAGCTAAAGATACAACACATGTCAAGCATTCACAACAAACCAGACAAATTAAATGGATATAATCTAACAGCCAACATAAGAATATGGTTTCAGAGTCATCAAGGTTAGAAACTAAATATTCCTGTTGCTTAATAACATATGATGGAACACACCAGATTTTAGATATGGAACCAAATTTTAACAGGGCAAATCACACTATGAAGCATATTTAAGGCAAATAAACAGAAGAATTCAACAAAGTAAAAAGGCTCTAATTTTCTTATAGACTGGGAAAATAAAAGGATAGCAAGGCCTTCTAGAGAAAGAGATTGAAAGGAAAAACTGGTCAATTAATCAAGAGACAAGGAAAACAATAATGAAAAATTGAAAAAAAATCAGAAAGAGTTATTTTGACCTACCTATAGCAATTGGCTTATCTGATATATTTAATATTGGCATTATTATTAAGGTAACATCTTGCAGAACATACAGACTCAGAGGGCAAACAAAACAGCATTCAGCTGAATTAACCAATTCCATTCAGATTCTATCAAGAGTATTTTTCTATTCCTATCTTCAACATGTACTATTGTTTTATTTCTACAAAGGTGATTTCATCTCTGAAATAAATATCAATAGATAGATAGATAGATACTTTATTCATCCCCATGGGGAAATTCAACTTTTTTTTTCCAATGTCCCATACACTTGTTGTAGCAAAACTAATTACATACAATACTTAACTCAGTACAAAAAAATATGATATGCATCTAAATCACTATCTCAAAAAGCATTAATAATAGCTTTTAAAAAGTTCTTAAGTCCTGGCGGTAGAATTGTAAAGCTTAATGGCATTGGGGAGTATTGACCTCTTCATCCTGTCTGAGGAGCATTGCATCGATAGTAACCTGTCGCTGAAACTGCTTCTCTGTCTCTGGATGGTGCTATGTAGAGGATGTTCAGAGTTATCCATAATTGACCGTAGCCTACTCAGCGCCCTTCGCTCAGCTACCGATGTTAAACCCTCCAGTACTTTGCCCACGACAGAGCCCGCCTTCCTTACCAGCTTATTAAGACGTGAGGCGTCCCTCTTCTTAATGCTTCCTCCCCAACACGCCACCACAAAGAAGAGGGCGCTCTCCACAACTGACCTATAGAACATCTTCAGCATCTCACTACAGACATTGAATGACGCCAACCTTCTTAGGAAGTACAGTCGACTCTGTGCCTTCCTGCACAAGGCATCTGTGTTGGCAGTCCAGTCTAGCTTCTCGTCTAACTGTACTCCCAGATACTTGTAGGTCTTAACCTGCTCCACACATTCTCCATTAATGATCACTGGCTCCATATGAGGCCTAGATCTCCTAAAGTCCACCACCATCTCCTTGGTCTTGGTGATATTGAGACGCAGGTAGCTTGAGTTGCACCATATCACAAAGTCCTGTATCAGTTTCCTATACTCCTCCTCCTGTCCATTCCTGACACACCCCACTATGGCCGTGTCATCAGTGAACTTCTGCATATGGCAGGACTCCGAGTTATATTGGAAGTCTGATGTGTACAGGGTGAACAGGACCGGAGAGAGTACGGTTCCCTGCGGCGCCCCTGTGCTGCTGACCACCGTGTCAGACCTACAGTCTCCCAACCGCACATACTGAGGTCTATCTGTCAAGTAGTCCACTATCCAATCCACCATGTGAGAGTCTACTCCCATCTCCGTTAGTGTGTAGTTTGTGCCTTAAGATCTTGGGCTGGATGGTGTTAAAATGGTGCTATCAAGATCCAATTGAGTGTCTGATGAAAAGTACCAACTGATCCTGTACTCTTCATAAATCCATTCAAAATGTGCACTATCAATTGGAAGGTTTTTGACGAATGTCTGAACTTTTTCTTGGTTTCTGTGTTTCATATCAGCACCCTTTTTTGTCATGTTCAGCACAGTTTTGTGGGCCGAGGGGCCTGTATAGTGCTGTAGGTTTTCTATGTTTCTATGTTTTTAAATATTATCATTCTTTAACTTGATGCAGATCTACCAATATGGTTTACAAGAATGAGAATAAAATGTAGCATCTCAAGACTATACATTGACAAAATATCAAACACAATCAGTACCAGTTGAATCCTTTTCCATTCCATTCTATAAGTTCTGGGCCTAGCATTTTTCCATCAGTCATTGACATTAAGGAATAGGAATGTATAAGAGCCCACATCTAGTGAACAAAACTGAAGTTTACTAACTCTACCTCATCCATTCATGAAGGTTGATGTACAATTAAACTACCAGGATGAGGTTCCAAGAATATCTCCATGAAGTAGTAGCAGTAATCAGAACCTGAGTGCAAATTACAAATCAGGAGGACTTGTAACTGTGTTCAGCCAGCAGGTATCTTACTCTTCATACCGGCTCATCATTACAGTAACTGGCATTCAGTCAGTTCTACTTCACATCATGAAATCACAGAAATGAACAAAGGTTATGGTTATTGATGTTCTGCCTATTGTGTTACTCTTGTGTTCCAAAAATACCCATGGCTGTAGTCAAGCTGTTTTAATACCACAATGACACCAGTCCACCTGAAAAATTACTCCAATAGAGTTGACCCACAAAACAAAATGTAATAACCACTTCATGGCTCTAGTACTGGAAGAAACAACTTAGCAACATTGGTTTACTAATAATCGACTCACTGACGTTCAGTTTCTGTTCTGCAAGAACCACTTGGCTCTAAACCTCACCATAGCCTTGGTGTGAAGGTGGATAAAAGAAACACATTACGATGGGAAAGTAAGCACAACTTAAACACGAGTTTTGGCAGATACTGGAAATCCAGAGCAACACACATTGCAAGAGGAGTTCAGCAGCTCAGGCAACATCTATGGAAATGAACAAACAGTTGGCATTTTGAGCCAAGACCCTTCATCAGGACTGGAAAACAAGGGGAAGAATGCAGAATAAAAAGTTGGGGGGGGGGGGGGGGGAAACAAGCTAGAAGGTGATAAATGAAGTAAGGTGGAAGATGAAGCCAGGTAGATGGGAAAGGTAAAGGAATGGAAAAGGAGAGGTGATAGGCAGGTTAGGAGAAGAGGTGAGAGGCCAGAGTGGGGAATAGATGAAGAGGAAGAGGAGAAGGAAAAAAAAACTGCCTAAAATACAGAGGCAGTTATTTCCTAGACTCATTCCTCAAATAAGTGAAAATAGTTGCAGTGGGTGAAACAAGTTATCACATACAGGATTACACACACAAAATGCTGGAGAAACTCAGCAGGTCAGGTAGCATCTACAGAGAGGAATAAAAAGCCAATGTTTTGGGCCAAGACTCTTCATCAGAACTGCACTACAGTTGATTTTGTTGTCATCTTTCTTGCAAAAAAATCCTTACAATTTAAGTTTAATTTATGTTTTTTTGTGATGCTATATTCCTGTGATACTGTTGTAATTAAGTTTTTCACACTGTAGTCATGCGTATGACAGATTTGATTTTGACTTTATTTTACTTTTTAATGCTGGATCATAGTCATTCCTGTGGGGGTGGTTTTACTGTAAGGGCTACAATATTTCTAAACAAAAACCACTGCTGCCATCTCAAAGGCAAATGAGGATCAAGTGCTGGGCATGCCAGTGCTAGCCATGTTCTTTGCAGGAAAAGTAGCTTTTTATGATGGCCTTTTCCATGATGAGAGTTATGAAGTTCCCTTTCAAAATGTGGAAAAAAGTATAAACTGTAAATAACACAAGCAGCTTTATAGATAACAAAGTTATAAACCAGATATAAAATATCAATCCTGATGAAAGCCACATTCACTGCACCTTCCAAGTTTTTAATTTGCTACTGCAGCAGTAATTGAAATAATAGTCTATGCAAAATATTAGGTATCAGACAATGATATTCAAGTAATTGGCATCATTTCTTCTCAATTCAGTTGTTCATCATGAATTTATAATAAAAAATTACAAATGAACTAAAAATACTAATTATGATTTAAATGAAAGTTCACCAATTAATTGAAAAGATAATTGAAAGGAGAACTTTAATTTATGTAACATCTTTCATGCTGTCAGGACCACCCAAAGAATTTTATAGGGGATCTTGCATTTTTTTAAATGTGGTAATGATAATAATGGAAAAAAGTAGTACCCTGTTTTAATAGAACAATGTCTCACAAGTACCAATGAAGCAATTCACCAAATCTTCTGTTATATTTAGAGCAATTATATGATCAATATTCTCAACTCTTCTATAAAGAATACATCTATCTTTTACATTCACCAAACCAGGTAGAAATTGAGCAAACAACAAACCACTGGAGGAGCTCAGCAGAGAGCCAGCGTCTGTGCAGGGAAATTAACAGTTCATAGTTGGGTCAAAACCCTTCATCTAGACTGATACGTCATTTAGATATCCTATCCTGATCTCCCAATGGGAACGCAAGGATCCAGTTGCAAAGGGGGGCGGGTACAGAGGCCCAAGTTTTGTAACTTGTTGAGTAGTACTGAGGGTAAAATTGTGTTGAATGCTGAGTTGTAATCAATAAACAGCTGCCCTGGTATTGCTATTGTCTAAATGATCCAAGGCCGAGTGGAGAGCTAGTGAGATTGAATCCACTGTAGACCTATTGTAGCAATAGGCAAATTTTTGCTGGTCCAGGTCCTTGCTTAGGCAGGAGTTGATTCTGGCCATGACCAACCTCTCAAAACACTTCGTCACAGTAGGAGTGTGCAACTGGGTGACAGTCATTGCAACACAGCACCCTGCTCTTCTTGGTCGCTGGTATGATTGTTGCCCTTTTGAAGCAGGAGGGAAACTCCAACTTCAGTTGTGAGAGATTGATAACATCCTTGAACGCTCCTGCCAATTGGTTGGCACAGATTTTCAGAGCCCTGCCAGGTACACCATCAGGTCCTGATGGCTTGAAAAAACAGGATGGTGCCAGTGACCAAACTGACCAATGGCAACGTCCTGCAGACAGTTCACGGAACTACTTCTTTTTCTTCTTGTAAGTACGCTTCTACTGCTGTAATTTACATTTTGGTGTGTTTTTGGGCCAACTGAGCAATCTGGTACTTTTGCTGTCTCTGACGGAATTCAGCGAAGTTGAGAGCAAAGTGTGCAGCCTAAAGACAGAGCATGAACCCACGATCAGGTCCAGTATTCCTCACCGATTGAAAAAGATTGAAATCAATGAGAACGAGAGCAGAAGGAAGGCAAATGATCTAAGCTGTCAGCCTGTGTTTGACTGGTCTCCCTCTCACTTATTGCTGCTGGTGGAAGGTTCAACAACCATCCTGATGCTGCAAGGTTTGACTGGTGTGGCTCGTGGCTGTGGACTCATTTTGGAGGACTCTGCAGTTCATGTATCATGTGCTAATGGTTTCTGGTTTCTCCTTCTTTTGCTATTTCTGCATGATTTGATTGGGGCACTTCAGAACAGTCTACAGTCAACGAAAGACACAGCACTTAACTGAACTGAACTAAATTGAAAACTCCTGGACAAGTTTTGAGGATTCTGCAGGTTGAGGTTTAATATTCTGGGTGCTATTTATTCGATTTTTGCCGTATGGACTATTTGTTCTTTTTTCCCCACAAGTTGGGTGTTTGATGTTTTCTTTGAACAGGTTCCATGGTGTTCCTTTGTTTCATGGCTGCCTGCAGGAGGATGAATCTCAGCGTTGAATACTGTTTACATACTTTGATAATAAATGTTCTTTCAGTCTTTGAAAGATGTCCTGACATTGGCCTCTGAGAAACATCCCACAAGGCAACCAGATGATTCACACAGTTGTAGTTTTATTCTTCCTTTCAAAGAATGTATAAAAGGCATTGAGCTCATCTGAGAGTGAAGCACACAGCCATTCATGATGCTAGGTTTTGCCTTGTTGGAAGAATTGGCTTACAAACTCTGCCAAAGCTGGTGTGCACCCATTTCCATCTCTAACTTCTATCAGAATTGTTTCCTTTGCCCTTAAGGTTGCATCTGGACTTCTTGTATAGTTCTGGACCACGAGTCTTAAATTCAACAGATCTAGTCCTCAGCAGACTATGAATTTCCTGGTTCATCCATGGCTTTTGGTTTGAGTATGCCTGGTACATTCTCAAAGGCATACTCTCATTCAGACAGATCTTGTTGAAGTCGGAAACAACTGTGGTATATTCAGTCAGATTTGAAGATGAAACCCTGAATATTGTCCAGTCCATCAACTCAAAGCAATCTTGTAAGCGCTCCTCCACCTCCCTTGATACCTTCTTGGACCTTGATGTGTATTTAATATTTCAGTAATATTTGAGTAAAGACCCCACACTGTCTCAGGTCTACATGGCAACTTGAAATGGCTGGAATGTGCAGTAGAAATTCCAGTTCACCCATCTTTACCACAAAGCAGCAAATTTCACGACATATGCCAGTGATATTAACCCTATTTCAGGTTCTGATTCTGACAGTTGTTTAGAGACTTCTTCAAGCTGGCCTGACTGAAATCCCCCACATTGATAGGGAAGACATCAGGGTGGTCAACTCCGCCAGTGCCTGCCTGACATTGGTCAGAGGTGGAATGTACGCTGACACGAGGATAACAGCAGAAATCTTACTCAGCAGATAACATGGATGACACTTGACTACTAGACGTTCCAGGTCAGGTGAGCAGGATTGAGACAGAACCATGCATCATGATGTGTCAATCATGAAGCATATTTCATCGCTCCTACCTTTAAAAGACTCAGATGGCTTGCCTTTGCATTGGATGGTGAAGCCTTCGTGCTGCAGCACAGCACCTAAAATGGTGGGAGTAAGCCATGTTTTTGTGAAGCAAAGGACACAGTAGTCCCTGATACACTTCTGGTACTGAAATCTTGCTTTGAGATTTTCAATTTTATTTTCTAGGGACTGTACATTCACCAGCAGAATTTTCGGGAGTAAGGATCTAAGATTACTGTGTTTGAATCGTACCTGCAGCCCAGCACGCCTTCCTCACTTCCCTTTTCTTAAAGGTGTACTGCACTCATGACCCAAGACTGCAGACCAGAGTTCACCGATTTTCAGGATCGATTGATTTTTCAAATCAACTTAAAACAATATTACTTATTGAAGTGACTGTGGATTTCAGATGTGGTAGTCCTAAACAGGAATATTTGATAATTCCCATCGAAGCCGCATGCAAAGAGAAATTAATGAGATGCATTAATTTAAGACCTCACCCATCTCCCGTGACAGTCCACACTGATCATTAAGGGATCTATGCTCACCCTCGTTACCCTATTGCTCTTATGTTAAACATCATATATCACATCAACGACACATACCAAATACTGGAGAAAATCAGTTCCTCCAGCATTTTGTGTGTGTTGCTTAGATTTCCAGTATCTGCAGATCCCCTCATCATATATTTAAAAGTCAACATGACAAAATCCTCCATTATTAAAAGAGGATAATGGAGCTTAATGAAGGTAAGAAAATAAACAAAATGATAGGAGGGTTGACAAGAATGAATTAAAAGCTGAGAGAGAGGGAAAGAGTGAGGGAGAAAGAGGGAGAGGGTGGAAGGGAGAGACAGAGGAGGGATGAGGGAGAGAGTGGGATGGGGAAGGGGATGGAGAGGGATAGAAGGGAAAGGGTCAGGGAGATGGGGGGGAAGGCAAGGCAGAGGGGAAGAGATGGGATGACGAGGGGAGATGGCGAGGAAACGGAGAGGTTGAAGGTGAGGGTGTGAGGGGTAGGGGAGGCTGAGGGGTAGGGCAGGGAGATTGGCTACTGTGACAGAAGGAAGATCCTGCTGAATATTTGGTTTTAGAGCAGGAAAGCATGCAGAAGTAGCTGAGGCAGATGGACAGATGGCCTAATGCCAAGTGACAACTGAGAGTCTCTAGATATCTTGCATCCATTGTTAAAAGCGAGAATGGAGGAACCACATGCATTTGGGAGTAGAGAAGTCTTCAGCATTGTTGTTCAGATCATTTCAAGAATGTTTAAGTGTTTGATAAAGTCAGTGAGCTTTGATAGAGTGCCTATGAACATACACAAGCTTCTCTTTTTAAAAAATCTCATAAAGTCATTCTTCATTAATAATGCTGGTAAATTTCATCACTTAGGTTTCCTCCACTAATTCCAATAAATTTCTCAGCAATCCTATGTACAATAATAATCAGGACAAGTAAAAATGTGTCCAGAAATTAAGAACACAATACATGCTTGTATTGCATAGCAAACTCAATTATACCACAATCTATGGATGAGGCTGTCCTTAAAGAAAAAAAATTATATATTATAAGGTAATAAAATAAACATTTCAATTAGTATATTTTAAGTTTATTGTTTAAGATATTATCTTTTCTAAGGAAAAATGCAGCAAATGAGGAGCTGTACAACTTATTTTACACATGAATACAATAAAAGATTTATAGAACTTTGTGTGAATATCTTTTGATTGATGAATTTATGAATAGATAATTCTATATAAGCTAGAGAGCACGTCAAAATGAAGCATTAAGTTGAGGGCATACATAGTCAGCCACTGGATTCATTCATGGTCAGCTGGAATTGTTAAATTATAAAATCGACTTCAGAATTCCTATTTCTCTGCTTGACACTTCCGTAAAATGCTGAAGTACTCATCAGCCAATCTAAACATACATAAAATCCATGTCAGTTGTTGATGGACAGACATATTAATAATAATTCTTAATGTGACAGGCTTTTGTTGCTATCAAGATATAATTGATACCAGTTATAGGGATGCCATCAAAAATTATCTTCATACCAAATAACACAAAATTGCAGATTACTAAAACATGTAAAACTGAACGGGAAAATAAATCAGAATTCATAGAATGTGCTCGGCAATCTTGGTTAAAATCTGTAAAATATACACCACATCATAAACTGCCTTTTAGGAAATAATTGTACCCTTCAGCCAGAATATTTCATGTAATCTGCTTAAAACATATTCATTACTTCCAATAAAATTTAATTTGCTTAAAATATATTCATCATTACTTCCAATAAAATTTAAACTAGCAACATTCTTCAAAAGGTTACATCAAAGTATAATAAAACAAAAGTTTATTGCCCTGTGACATATCTATGCAAGTGCTATTATGCTCCAGACGATCCTCTCTTTTTATAAATAAATGATTAGAATAGCACAAATTTCACACTCACTGTAAGTTATAACAAAATGCACTAAAATTTTAATTATGATCCTTCATGAAAACAAGTTTCAGTTTGTGCATACAAATGATTTATGTCATTTAAATGTTTTTTGTGCAGCTAAATACACCGTTTTTGACTTGAGTGGATAAATAAACAATCAACAGAAAAATCCACTATATAGATCATTTTTAACCTGACACTAGGGAAGAGGGGAGTAATGCAATGAAGAAGTATAGCACTCCACAAATGTGAAATATAAAAGTAAGTTCTTTTTGAAAGCTAGTTCCAATGATACTACATATTAAATGATGGCTTCCAGGCAAACCTGTTTCTTCCCATTAGTGTTGAATGTATACTAAATGGTGATTGCAGGATATTATTGTACCAGAACATAAAGCTAAAGTTTACACGTCACTGCCCTAAGGCTTCTGTGGAACACAATTCACATTTATACTTCAAAGCACTTTTAGTGACATTTTTTCTTGCACTTTAAAGGATTATATTTTAATTCTATGATTGCAACTAAGATTCTGAAATAATTACAAAGTATACAAATTTGTAACAAGGAAATCTTAATGTATGCTTTAAATCAAAGTTGCGAAGCAAAATAAGTGGAAAAAATATAAACAGAAGAAACTCTGGAGATGCAAACACAAGGAAATCTGCAGATGCTGGAAATTCAAGCAACACACAGGAAATGCTGGTGAAACGCAGCAGGCCAGGCAGTATCTATAGGAAGAAGTACAGTTGACATTTCAGGCCAAGACCCTTCATCAGGACTAACTGCAAGAAGAGATAGTAAGGGATTTGAAAGTGGGAGGGGGAGGGAGAGATCCGAAATGATAGGAAAAGACATGAGGTGGAAGGATGAAGCTGAGAGCTGGAAAGGTGATTGGCAAAAGTGTAACAGAGCAGAAGAAGGGGAAGGGAAAGGGAAAAGGAGAAGCCTCCCATGCCATGATCCTTTCCCGTCTCCAGCTCTGTATCACTTTCGCCAATCACCTTTCCAGCTCTCAGCTTCACCCCACCCTCTCCAGTCTTCTCCTATCATTTCACATTTCCCCCTCCCCCTCCTACTTTCAAATCTCTTACTATCTTTCCTTTCAGTTAGTCCTGACAAAGGGTCTCATCCCGAAATGTCGACAGTGCTTCTTCCTATAGATGCTGCCTGGCCTGCTGTGTTCCACCAGCATTTTTTGTGTGTTGCTTGAATTTCCAGCATCTGCAGATTTCCTCGTGTAAGTGTGAGGTGGTTCATTTTAGTAGGTCAAATATGGCAGAATATACTATCAACTGTAAGACTCTTGGCAGTGTGGAGGATCAGAGGCTGCAAGACTTCAGGACACTCAAAGCTGCTGCACAGGTTGACTGTGTGGTTAAGGTATATGGTGTGTTGGCCTTCATCAAAAGTGGGATTGAGTTCAAGAGCTGAGAGGTAATGTTACAGCTATATAGGACCCTGGTCAGACCCCTCTTGGGAGTACTGTGCACAGTTCTAGTCACCTCACTACAGGAAGGATGTGGAAACCATAGAAAGGGTGCAGAGGAGATTTACAAGGATGTTGTCTGGATTGTGGAGTTTGCCTTATGAGAATAGGTTGAGTGAACTCAGCCTTTTCTCGTTGGAGCGAGGGAGGATGGGAGGTGACCTAATAGAGGTGCTCAAGATAATGAGAGGCATTGATCGTGTCTATAGTCCCAGGCTTTTTTCCCAGGGCTGAAATGGCTAGCATGAGAGCGCACAGTTTTAAGGTGCTTGGAAGTAGGAACAGAGGAGATGTCAGGGATTTTTAAAACGCAGAGTGGTGAGTGAGTGGAATGGGCTGCTGGCGACAGTGGTGGAGGTGAATACCATAGGGTCTTTTGAGATATTCCTGGATAGGTATATGGAGCTCAGAAAAATAGAGGGTTATGGGTAGCCCTAGGTAATTTCTAAGGTAAGGACATGTTCGGCACAGCTTTGTGGGCTGAAGGGCCTGTGTTGTGCTGTAGGTTTTCTACGTTTCTATTTACAGAGAAGCTGTCTGGACTGGAAGGCAAGCCTTGTAAAGATAGGCTGAGCAAACTAGGTATTTTCTGTTTAGAGTAAAGGAGGATGCGAGGTGACCTTATCTAGGTATACAACACGATAGAGGCATAGAGTAGATAAGCACTTTTTCCCAGGACAGGGTAAGTGGCTAATACAAGGGTGTATAATTTTAAGATGATTGGAGGAAAGTACAGGGGAGAATGTCAGAGTTAAGTTCTTTACACATAGGGAGGTAGGTGCATGGAACATCCTTGTACAGGTAACAGTAGAGGCAAATACATTAGCAGAATTTAAGAAACTCTTAGATAAGACACATAGATGATAGAAAAAAAGGGTTATGTAGGAGGGAAGAGTCAAATTGATCTTAGTTTAGGTTAAAAGGTCAGCAAATCTTGTGGGCCGAAAAGCCTGTACTGTCAGCATATCAAAGGATACGGTGAGAAGGCAGGAGTATAGGATCCCACTCAACCCCATACACCTGCTTTCTGACCATATTCTTTAACACCCTGATTGATCAGGAAACTATCAACTTCCGCCTTAAATATACCCACAGACCTGGCCTCCATCACAGCCTGTGGCAGAGCACTTAATAGAGTCACTACCCTCTGGCTAAAAGATTCCTCCTTATATCTTTGACTTATGTAACACGCTGTAAGGGTTCACTGCTAATGTAATGGTTTTTTGTAATGTTCACTGCTGAAGTAATGGTTGCTCTGTAGCAGGAATGTTTGGGTTATAGAGGGGAGAGGGGAGAGGGGAGAGGGGAGAGGGGAGAGGGGAGAGGGGAGAGGGGAGAGGGGAGAGGGGAGAGGGGAGAGGGGAGAGGGGAGAGGGGAGAGGGGAGAGGGGAGAGGGGAGAGGGGAGAGGGGAGAGGGGAGAGGGGAGAGGGGAGAGGGGAGAGGGGAGAGGGGAGAGGGGAGAGGGGAGAGGGGAGAGGGGAGAGGGGAGAGGGGAGAGGGGAGAGGGGAGATTTGGTAGACCGCCTGACGGTGTGGACTCGGAGCGGGGGCCTGAAGGTTGACAGCGCTCGGAGGAGACCGAAGGTGGAAGAAGGACTACTGATTGAGCTCCAACTTTGTGCACAGACAGTTTAATAAGATTCGGGCCCCTTTTCTTTTATATTTTGTTTCTCTACTAACCATGTAGTCAAAGGAGGAGCTCTAAAGCTTAATTGTTTAATCGCATATTGTGTACTGTTTGTTATTTCAGGGTACTGATTTGTAACAGGGGACACATCACACAGCATCCACTATACGCAACTATACGCAAAAAAAAGACTGATAAAGAACCAATGTGCAAATATCAAACAAATTGGGCAAATAAAAAATACTGAAAACATAAGTCCTTGAAAGTGAGTCTAGATTGTAGAATCAGTTCAGTGTTCTGGTGATTGAAAGTATTTCCTCCAGTTCGTGAGGCTGATGGTTCAAAGTTCAAAGTAATTATCAAAGTACATGTATACGTCACCATATACAACCCTGAGATTTGTTTTCGTATGGGCACACTCAGTAAATCCAAAAAACATAATATAGAAACCTACAGCACAATACAGGCCTTTCAGCCCACAAAGCTGTGCTGAACATGTCCTTACCTTAGAAATTACCCTAGGTAATTTACTTTGAACTTTACTTCAAAAAAAAACTTACCCCTGACATCTCCTCTGTACCTACTTCCAAGCACCTTAAAACTGTGCTCTCTCATGATAGCCATTTCAGCCCTGGGAAAAAGCCTCTGATTATCCACACAATCAATGCCTCTCATCATCTTATACACATAATATATTATGTCGTTCCTGATTTAGATTGCTATTTTATTTCTAATCACTAGATCTCACTGTTTACTTGTGGGTTCACAGCTGTTGTTGATTGCTCATTATTTCATTGTTAGGCAATTAGCTTTCATCATCAGGGTGGCCATTTTATATTGTTTGTACATTTCATTTAGTAGTTAGAAGCACTTGTTAGAAGTCAAAGGAAATTCAATCAATCTTTGAATCTGCCTTTCAATTGAACACTGAGAAGTACTGTCTTTTTACACTGACTTCTTGCATACTGTAACATGCTGGTGAATAATAAAACTGCTTTAAACTACAACTACACTGGGACTGGAGTTATCTGTCTGAGGGCAGTTAAGCAAGGGTATAATGTAATAGCATCAATAAAAGACCACACCCAATAGAACATACAAAACCAATTAGCAGAATACAAAAAGTTGTGCAAATACAAAAGAAGAAAAGAAATAATAATAATAAATAAGCAATAAATATCAAGAACATGATATGAAGAGTCCTTAAAAGTGAGTCCATGGGTTGTGGGAACAGTTCAGTGAAGAAGTGAGTGAAGTTGAGTGAAGATATTCCCACTGGTTCAAGAGCCTGATGTTTGAGATGATTGACGGTTGAGGAGAATGGAGTTGAAAGGGAAATGGATCAGCCATGATGAAATGGCAGAGCATGCACTGGGCCGAATGGCCTAATTCTGCTCCTATAGTTTATGGTCTTATATTGAAATCCCACATGGCTATTGTAACTGCCCTTTTGACAGACCTTTTCTACCTCTCATTGTAATTTGTAGCGCACATCCTGGCTACTCTTCGGAGGCCTAATTATAACTCCCATCAGGGTCTTTTACCCTTGCAATTTCTTAATTCTGTCCACAAGGATTCTACAACTTCCACTCCTATGTCACCTTTCTTATGATTTAATTTATTTTTTTTACAAACAGAGCCACACAACCTCCTCTACCTATGTGCCTTTCCTTTCAATACAACATGTACCCTTGGATGTTAAAATACCAATGATAATCTTCTTTCAAACACAACTCAGTGTTGCTGCGATTTCTCAGCAACTCATTCATCTGCCAAATTATCCTATTCTTATCTTCACTGGTTCACGGCACAGGCAGCACTGCAGAGATTGATAAGCTGGACGCCCTGCTTTTCAGCTTTCTACCTAGTTCCCTATATTCTCTCTTTAAGACCTCCTCCCTTTTCCTACCTATGTCATTGGTGCCAATATGTACCAAGACTTAGCTGATCACCCTCCCCCCCTTGGAATGCCGTGGACCCAATCTGAGACGTCCCTGACCCTGGCTCCTGGGAGGCAGCATACCATCTGGGTGTCTCTATCACATCTACAGAATTTCGTGTCTACTCCTCTAACCCTGGAATCCCCTATGACTACTGCAGTCCTCTTCTCCCCCAATCCGTCTACTCCTCTAACTCTGGAATCCCCTATGACTACTGCAGTCCTCTTCTCCCCCAATCCTTCTGAGCTGCAGCACCATACTCAGTGGTATAGAGACTGGTCGCTACAGCTTACCCCCACCACTATCCAACACAGCCTCAGGGGTACTCTGTACTGACTGCCTATTTCCCTTCTCTCTCCTGATAATCACCCGTTTTCCTATCTCCTGCAATTTAGGGGTAACTACCTCCCTATATCTTCCATTTGTCCCCTCCTCAGATTCCCACATGGGCTTAAGGTCATCAAACTGTAACTCCAGTTCCTTAATATGTTCTCCAAGGAGCTGCAGCTCGATGCACCTGATGCAGATGTGGTTATCCAGGAGGTTGAAGGCTTCTCAGAACTCCCACATCTCAAACAAGGAACACAACACAGCCCCAGTGCTAGTCTCACTGCTTACACTGACATAGTTTAAAATGGCATGAACTTTTAAATATGCAAGTGAAATAGGCAAGAAATTCAATGCACAAGTATTTCATCCGCCTGATATTCTTAAATCTTACTGGTTATTTAGTACCTACTTCTTAAGACAAAATTTCCATAAGCTCTGGATAAAATTAAAATAATGCCTAATATTTCAGATGGTGTATTTTAATTTCTGAAGAGCGCCACCTCTACCCAAGACCAGTAAAGGTTATAAAACAATAAAAAGATGAAGGTCTCGGCATGAAATATTGACTGTTTATTCTTTTCCACAGATGCTGCCTGACCTGCTGAATTCCTCCAGCACTTTGTGTGTGTTCCTTAAAAAGATTCCACAACTGCTGTTAAGTTTACATAAGAGTATGCAAGAATAATTCAAAAATGTTTTTATGATGTGAGTCTCAATATGTGCCCAAAATGAAATGAAAACATTTGAGAAACATTAGAACTTAATTTAGTCCAAAGGCTAGCTTATCAGCTAGTGTTCATTTAGTTTGAACTTACAATGAAAACAGAAAATTATGGTAGGCAGCAATTGTAAAAAAGAAACAGAATCAATGAGGTTGAGGAATTGAAGCTGATTGATACACCAGCACTTTTCATCTCTAAAGATTCATCATGATTGGCAACACTATGGCAATACCACAAAAAATGCTGTAATAAATAGTGAAAGTTGGAAATAACTTAGGGCAACACTAGCAGACACATATACATTTGACCTTTCCCAGTATGCTGTTTTAACAATAATAATAACCTGTTTACATAAGTTGTTAACTTCATCAAGACAGAACACGGAAACTGGCATACAAGTATTTCCACTTACGTATGTTAAGTATGTTGAAGATAGATAACCTTCAACTATTATCCATAAACAATTGCACATTCCATTATTATTTTTAATGCTTAAAAGACTATGCAGTATTTATCGAAATAGCATCCAGCAGTCCAGTAAATCTGCTAATCTAGCACCAAAGCTGCAGGTGTACCAGATTATCTGAGTTTTATAGGAGACTATACTGCCCAACAAGCTTCCAGAAGAGTAATCACATCTGTCCCACTCCTCCCTTCTCTTCAGCTGTACAACTTATTTTTCTCACACGCACAGCAGCTTTTCTTTTTTCTTCTGCCACACAAATGGGTAATTTACAACAGCCACCACCATGTTTTTGGGATGAGAGATGTCGATCAATGTCGTGGTTCAAACTTTAATTTTTTTAAAAGTTCGTAGGGATGGTTTTGTTAGTGAGGGATGAGCACAGTGAGTTAGTGACAGGGATAAGGGAGAATGAAGAGGCAAGGACTGGGACCTGCGATTTTAATCCAGGTTTGAATTCTCCACGTTCGAAGGTCAACAATCCCAGAAATCGTGTCGACAGGCGCTGAGAAGACCAGCAATACCCAGGTCAGCGAATCCTGAGTTGGAGGTCCATATGAATGTAAGTCAGGAAGGCCAGTTATCACACCCCCCCCCCCCACCCCACCGCCAACATGGGAGGTCATGCGAGTCCAGAAGTCAAGATTCAAAGTGCTCCATGGTCAAATGTCAGCGACCCTGGAGGTTGTTGGCCAGGGATCGAGGATCAAACACATCATCCGTGAAGTTCAGAGGGTAACACAGAAGGTCTAAGTCCAGAGTTCAGCAAGTCCGAAGGCAGAAACCCCAATAGGTTGAAGACCGAAGTCAGTGAGTCCAGAGTAAAGGCCTGAGTTTCGAGTTTGTGAGTCTAAATACGGGGCCAAGGACGAAGCTCAGAGGGCACCTGTCCTAGGATTGGAGGCCTGTCTGTGTATGTGAGGGGTTGGGTGGGAGGTTGGGAAAGGGGCTTGTTTTGCTCTTGTTGTTTCTTTGGTTGTTGGTGTTGTTGCATGTGCTGTTTTGCTGAACTTCGTGGGCATATAACGTTAGCATCTAAATGTGTAGTGGCACTTCTGGGCTGCGCCCAGCACATCCTTAGTGTTGGTTGTTAATGCAAACGTCACATGTTTTGACATACAAGTGATAAATAAATCAGAATAAATCTGATTGTCATCTTGAGGGGGTATGAGATGCTCTCATACTGACCATTCTTTGACTCTCTCATATAGAACGAAGGATTCACCAGCTCATCCCTAGCAGAAGTTGAAGGACTACAAGAGGAATGATGATGATAATAAGTAGGAATTCAGCTCAAAGTTCAATTCCAAAAATGTCCTCACTGACGCCATTTGCTATGTTGTTTCAAAATGTTGAGTCTGCCCTGAAAACTGCAGAACATGGCCTTAGCAAGCTCTTAAAGCTCAGCGTATATCAGTCAAGTGTATTTTGGGTAAAAGGCAACAATGCCTGGAGCATGTACAGGACTATTTTCACTGACCATTACAGGAATAATCTGGGAACAAAATATCTTAGATTGGGCATTCTGCAATTCTGCAATGGGGGGGCATAATAATCTTGTTTATTTGGGAAGAGTGACCATTATGGTATGGAATGTGAAGTAGTTTAACCTAAAATTAGAATCAAAATCAAAACAAAAAAGATATGAGGTGTGAGCTGGCTATTCCAAATTAGGAACATTTATTGCCAGGAATAACAGTGAATGGGCAACGTCTAATGCACGTACTGTATTAACTATCTTTTATGTTGAATAAACATAAAAGAAGTGACACAATGATGACTAATCCAAAAGAATTTAAGCAACCTCCAACATAACTGCTTTAATCTATTATTAACAATTACAGATTCACTGATTCATCATCTTATTACTGATTTTGAAATCTTGCTGCAGATACAAACAGCTACTACAAATGGTGTATGTATAAACTACAAGCACCAAAATTATTCAAGTAACTTAGGTGTGAATGTTGAACTGCGTATCCAATATACAGATGTATGCTCTGCTTTTCTTTCTGTTGTCAAGTTACCAACTCTTTTTAATTCTTACTTTTTTATATGCCGATTTCTATAGATGTTTTGATCATTGTCAATGATAGGGTAAAAGCAGACAAATAAATCTGGTCACTTCTATTCGAAAGAACTAGCCATGGTGAGAGTGAAAGGTTATAAAGAAGCATTGAACGAAATAATGACATAGGTTAAATCCAAAGAAAATGAACCTCATCCCCTGGCCAAACTCCACAACAAACACTCCCATGAAAACTGAAAGAAGGAAAAAGGAAAAAAATCTTTAAAAGAAAGATTATCTTCATCAGTATTTGCATTAACAAAGCTCTTTCAAAAACATCTATTTCTGCACATTTAACTAACAGAATACTTCTTCGCTTACTGGATTAATCCAGATACAAATCAACCTCTCTAGCACTGTTCAGTATCTAAGTATATGGTAAAGAATAAAATAATCATTGAGCTTGTAATCTTTGAATAGAATTTCCATTTTATAGATTAGTTATCATCAGTTAAGACTTAATTAGGAATCAATTCATAATAGATTCATTCAGTACAAGTCCATTCAGAGTTAACTGATGGCTACATGTCATAGAGTCATAGAAAGTACAGCACAGAAACAGGCCCTTTGGCCCATCTGGTCCATGCCAAACCATTTAAACTGCCTACTCCAACTGACCTGCACCCAGACCATAGCCCTCATAACCCTGCCATCCATGTACCTATCCAAACTTCTTTTAAATGGTGAAATCAAGCTTATATTCATCACTAGTGCTGGTAACTCCTTTCACACTCTCATGACCCTCTGAGTGAAGAAGTTTCCCCTCATGTTCTCCCTTAAAATTTTTCATCTTTCACCCTTAACCCATGACCTCTAGTTGTAGTCCTCAATTAAAAAAGCCTGCTTGCATTTACCTTATCTATACCCTTCATAATTTTGTACCTTTATCAAATATCCCCATCAATCTTTTACATTCCAAGGAATAAAGTCCTAACTTATTCAATCTTTGCTTATAACTCAGGTCCTCCAGTCCCAGCAACATTCTGTAAATTTTACATCTTTCCTATACATCAATAACCAAAACCACACACAATATTCCAAATTAGGCCTCACCATTGTCTTATATAGCTTCAATATAACAGTCCATGACTTGTACTCAATACTTCGATTTATGAAGGCCACGGTGCCAAAAGCTTTCTTTGCAACCCTATCAACCGCCACTTTCAATGAATTCTGAACCTGTATTCCCAGATCCCTTTGTTCTACCGCACTCCTCAGTGTTCTACTATTCACTGTGTAAGACCTACCCTGGTTGGTTCTACCGAAGTGCAACACCTCACACTTGTCTGCATTAAACTCCATCTGCCATTTTTCAGCCCATTTTTCCAGCTGGTCCAGATCCCACTGCAGCTCTGATGGTCTTCCTTGCTGTCCACAACAGCCCCAATCTTGGTGTCATCCACAAATCTGCTGATCCTATTAACCACATTATCGTCCAAATCATTGATATAGATGACAAATAACAATGGACCCAGCCCCAGTCGCTGTGGCACTCCATTAGTCACAGGCCTTCAGTCAGAGAGACAATCATGTACTACCAATCTCTGACTTCTCCCTCAACATTAGTTATCCTCCAATCCTCTGGTACCTTACCTTCCACTAAGTGGGAAATAAATATCTCTGCTAGGGCCCCAACAATTTCTGCACTTGCCTCCCACAGGGTCCGAGGGAATACCTTGTCAGGCCCAGGAGGTTTTTCCATCCTAATTTGCCTCAAGACTGCGAACACCACCTCCTCTGTAATCTGTATAGGGTCCATAACCTCACTGCTGCTTTGCCTCACTTTTATAGTCTCTGCTCCCGTCTCCCGTGTAAATACAGATGCCAAAAATCCACTTAAGATCTCCCTCATTTCTGGGATGGTTATCAAATATATAACCATGCATAGGTTACCATTCTAATCTTCCAGAGGACTGATTTTGTCCCTCACAATCCTTTTGCCCTTAACATATCTGTAAAATCCCTTTGGATTGTCCTTCACCTTGTCTGCTAGGGCAACCTCATGCCTCCTTTTAGCCCTTCTGATTGCTTTCTTGTGTTCTCTTGCATTTGTTATACTCCATAAGCACCCCATTTGTTCCTATCTGCCTATACCTGCTATGCACCTCCTTTTCTTTCTTAACCAAGGCCTCAATATCTCTTGAAAACTAAGGTTCCCTAAACTTGTTATCTTTACCTCTTAGGCACATACAAGCTTTGTACTCTCAAAATTTCACTTTTGAAGGCCTCCCACTTACCAAGTACACCTTTGCCAGAAAATAAGACTGTTCTAATCCACAAATGCCAGATCCTTTATGACACCATCAAAACTGGCATTTCTTCAGTTTAGAATCTCAACCCAAAGACCAGACATATTATTTTTCCACATTTAATTTGAAACAAATGGCATTATGATTACAAGATGCAAAGCCTCATTCCAGAATAGTAGATCAAGTAATGCACGTTCTCTCACTGGGACTTCTATGTCTGATTAAGGAAACCTTCCTGAACACATGTGACAAACTCTATCCCATCTAGTCCTTTTATAGTATGGGAGGACCACTCAATACACAGAAAGTTAGAATCACCTACTATACCAACCTTATGTTTCTTACAACAGTCTGTGATCTCTCTACAAATTTGTTACTATAAATCCTGCGAACTGTTGGATGGTCTATAATTTAGCCCCATTAACATGATCATAACTTTCTTATTCCTCAGTTCCACTCATTAAGGCTCACTAGACAAGTTCTCTAGTCTGTCCTGTCTAAGCACTGCTGTGAAATTTTCTCTGACTAGTAACGCCACCCCTTCTCTTTTAATCCCTCCCGCTCTGTTGTGTCTAAAACAACTTAACTACAGAATATTGAGCTGCTAGTCCTGCCCCTCCTGCAACCAAGTTTAACTAATAGCTACAATATCGTAATTCCATGGGTTGATCCATGCCCTGAGTTCATCTGTCTTTTCAACAATACTTCTTGCATTGGAATACATGCTTAACCTTTTGATTCCTGACTTTGTCTGAGGTCTTAACATCTGTCTCCACAACATCTCCACTATTTATTCTGGCTCTCTGGTCCCCATCCCTCTACACCTCTAGTTTAAACCACTCCGCCCCATGCAGTACTAGCAAACCTTCCCACTGGGGTATTACACCCCCTCCAGTTCAGATGGAAACCATCTCTTCTATACAGGTCTCTCCTCCCCTGGAAAAGAGCCCAGTGATCCAAAAATCCTACACCAAATCCTTAGCTGTGTGTTAAACTGTATGATTTTCCCATTTCTGGCCTCACTAGTATGTGGCATGGGTAGCAATCCTGGAAGTCCTGTCCTTTAACTTAGCACCTAATTCCCTGAACTCACTTTGCAGAAACTCGTCACTCTTCCTACGACCTCTGGTTGCTCACCCTCCCACTGAAGAATGCTGAGGATTCGATCCGAGATATCCTGGACCCTGGCACCCAGGATCCAACATACCACCCTGGTATCTTATTCTTATCCACAGAACTTCCTTTCTGTTCCCCTAACTAACGAATGCCCTATCACCACAGCTCACCTCTTCTCACCCCTTCCCTTCTGAGTCACAGAGCCAAACTCAGTGCCAGAGACCTGACTGCTGTGACTTTCCTCTGCTAGGTCACCGCCCCCCCACCACAGTATCCGAAGTGACATCCCTGTTGTTTAGGTGGGTGGCTACAGGGGTACTCTGCTCTAGCTGTTTAGCCCCTTTCCCTTTCATGACTGTCACCCAGTTTCCTGTGTCCTGCACCTTGGGTGTAACTACCTTCCTCTTTAACCATATCATTAGACATCAAAGATCCTACTGACTGTGCCTCATACAGACCTATTTCATTATTGAATGTTGATGCTAAGATTCTGTCAAAGATAATGGCCAATCGGTTGGAGAATATTTCAGTAAAATCATTTTTAAAGATCAGACAGGCTTTATAAGGGGTTGTTACTCTTTTTCAAATGTTCGGCGACTATTTAACATTATATATTCGCCTTCTTCTAAAACTCCACAATGCGTTGTATCTTTGGATGCTGAAAAAGCATTTGATCGAGTCGAATGGAAATATTTATTTAATGTTTTAGAAAAATTTGGTTTTGCTATTAATTTTGATAATTGGATTAAAATGATATATAAAGCTCCTATTGCTACTGTTGTCACTAATAACTGTAGGTCTCCTTTTTTTCAGCTATCACGGGGGACTAGACAAGGTTGTCCATTAAGTCCTTTGTTATTTAATCTAATATTAGAACCCCTTGCTATTGCTCTTCGTGAAGCCAAAAATATTCATGGGATTTTTGTGAATGAGACCATGCACAAGATCTCTCTTTACGCTGATGATTTATTGGTATATATATCTAAGCCTGAAGAATCTATTCCTGCTTTGCTAAAATTATTTGACAAATTTGGAGATTTCTCAGGATATAAAATTTTAGTAAAAGTGAATTACTTCCTTTAAATGAATCTGTCTCTATATATGATAATATTCCTTTTAAAGTTATAGATTATTTTAGATATTTAGGTGTCATAATTACTAAAAAATATAAGGATCTTTATAAAGCCAATTTTCCTCCTTTAGTGGACTCTGTGAAGTACTCATTTAGTAGATGGAGCCCACTTACATTTTCACTTGTTGTTCAAATTCATGTAGTTAAAATGATGATTTTACCAAAATTTTTATATTTATTTCAGACTATTCCTGTTTTTTTTTGACTAAGAAATTTTTTGATCGGATTGATTCTATTATTCTATCGCTTATTTGGGATAATAAAAGACCAAGAATTAGTAAATGTCATTTACAAAAGTTGAAAAAGGATGGAGGTCTCGCTTTACCTAATCTAAGAATGTATTATTGGGCTGTTAATTTGCGATATATGTCCTTTTGGTTATATTGGGGTGATAGGAATGATCGGCCAATTTGGGTAGACCTGGAACTGAGAGCTGTGAAACAGTTTTATTTAACTTCATAATTAGGAGTTGCTCTACCTATACAATTAGCTAAAGTTGCTAATTTAAACCCATATCCTGTCGTTAAGCACTCTTTACAAATTTGGCTCCAGTTCCACAATTTTTTTAATCTTAAAAATTTTAACTTTGTAGTATAATTTATCATAATTACTTTTTAAACCTTCCTGGAGTGATCCAATTTTTTTACTTTGGAAAAATAAATGTATTAAGTCTTTTTTGGATTTATTTAAAGAAGGCAGATTGATGTCTTTTGAACAATTAGTTGATAAATATTCTCTTTCATATTCACACTTTTTACAATACCTTCAAGTTAGTCATTTTTTACAAAAATATTTAAGTAATTTTCCTTACATATTGGAGGCTGACTTGTTAGATACTATTATGAATATGAACCCTTCGATGAAAGGTTCTATTGGAAGAATTTATAATTTATTATTACAATGGGATAAGCGTCCCTTACTTAAGATTAAACATGATTGGGAGAAAGAACTCAATTTGACTTTTATATGAGAGGATTGGACGCCGATTCTGAAGCTGGTTAACTCTTCTTCGATCTGTGCTAGTCATTCATTGATTCAATTTAAAACTATACATTGTTACCATTTGACGAAGGAGAGACTTTCTAAAATACTTCCCAATGTTGACAAGTATTGTTACAGATGAAAAACTGAGATAGCTACACTGACACATATGTTCTGGTCATGTTCTATATTAAAACAGTTTTGGAAGTCAGTCTTTTCAACAATTCCTAAAGCACTCAGAATCAACTTACAACCTAATAAATTGACTGTGCTTTTTGGAATAATTCATCAAAATATCCATGGTATTTCTGTGTCTGACCAACATGTTATTGCGTTTGTTACATTGATAGCCAGGAGGGCCATCTTGTTGAAATGGAAGGCTATATCAGCTCCTACTTTGTCACAATGCTTCTCTCAAGTGATGCTGTGTCTTAGCTTGGAGAAAATTAGAAGTCGAACCTTTGAATCTTTATTTGATTTTGAGAAGAGATGGGGCTCATTTGATCATTATTATCAGTTCAATTAACTGATAGATTTCCTCCACGATCTAAATGTAAATTTTTTTTTGAAATATCTTTCTTTTCTGTTGGCGGTTTGATGTTTATTTTTAGAAGCTTTCTGTATGACGCATGGCTCCGGGGTTGTACCCCCAATGGGTTTCTTTATTTTTTCTCACTTTTCTTGCTTAGTAGGGTTTTTTTTTATTCACAAAATTTTCAATCTTTAAGATAATTTCTTTTTTTTGAGGTATTGTAAGTGTTGTTACTTTGATGTACCCGAGTTATTTTTGAATAATAATAATAAAAAA
The DNA here is from genome assembly GCF_048418815.1 of Hemitrygon akajei. NCBI lineage: Eukaryota > Metazoa > Chordata > Chondrichthyes > Myliobatiformes > Dasyatidae > Hemitrygon > Hemitrygon akajei. The sequence continues at coordinate 150,238,081 of NC_133127.1, read as the reverse complement.
AAAGATTTGAAAAGAAAGTAACTACCTTCCTGTACATTCTATCTATCACCCAACACCCCCCAGCCTCCCGAATGATCCGGAGTTCATCCAGTTCCAACAGCTGCATGCTCTTCTCGCAGATGTAGTCATCAAGGACATTAGAGGTCTCTTTGCCTTTCTGCATCCCACAAGATCAGCATTCAACTATTCTGCCTGGTATCCCTACAGTTCTAACTGTGCCAATATAAAAACAGAAAACAATAAGTAAACAAGGGAAAAAAGATCTACCTATAGCTTTTTCACCTTCTCTCACTCAAATCTCTTCCTTGCTGAAGCCTCAATGTACCTAATGCAATACACCTAATGCAATTGAGGATACATAAATACATTTTAAGAACAAAGTTAACAATCCCTTATGAAGTTGCCACAATTAGAATGAATTCTTCCGAAACTCTGCTGTGTTTGATCAAGTTTATTTTGTGAAACTCCACAGGGAAAATGGTGTAAACAGCCATTTTCCAAAATCAGTGAAGGACAAACTGATAATTTTCCATTGATAAGCAACTTCTTTAAATTTTGTGACACTAATCATAAAGCAAATCAGGTCTTCAAGGTTAAATAAAGCTACTGGGAAATGACTATTAGAAATGATTGCTCTTAATGCTCACCATTGGCCAGTAGGTAAATTACACAACACTCAGGCAATTAAGATGATGAAGTTTCCACCCCACAAATAAAGAAAAGGGAAACAAACACTTTAAGATTAGACATTTTGAACTCCATAACAATTCTAACAGCATCCCATGTAATCGTTACTCTCACCTTAAACAGTGATCTGCAAATATACTCATACACCGAAGTTTTCAGTATAGCTATCAGTGTTGTGATGCAGACATCTGTGTTTTCAGATTCCTAATGGGTAAATCAATGGAACATAAATTTGAAAAAAATAATTTCAGCAGGTAAGTATATAGCAATTATTCAAATACAAGACTTATTTTGCAAATGCTCACAATGAGTCAATATTTTCTGCTATGTAACATTGAAAATACTTTTCTGCATTGCACAAGGGTTCTGACAGGATAGGTGAAATTCAATTTTTATTAAGCAGCATTCTATAAGCTTCATGCTCTTTGTGGATTAAAATCCCTAGTTCTGTCTACAATAATTTTGACAGATGCTATTTATTTTTATATATAGTGCCTTGAAAACGTATTCAGCCCCTACAATTACTTTCATGGTTCATTGTGTTATTTTCAAAATTTAAAATATATTAAAGTAAGATTTTTTAGTAATCTGTAAAACAGTGTTTCATATCAAATCAAAAGAAAACTTCCAAAATCTGTCAACAATTTACTAAATATTAAAAACCAAATTTGTGAGGCTGAGAAAGTATTCATACCCTTTGTAAATACTACGCTGTCTTCAAGTGTAAGGTACGTACTACCTTAACAATTCACCCAATTTATAGATGTAAAAAACTGGAGGATCACATGTTTTCAATGAATTCATAAGAACAACTACCCTCTCTCTCCATAAAGTCTAACAGTATGGTAGATTTTCAATGGACCAAACCAAAATGAAGACAAAAGAGCATTCAAGGTAAGTCGGGGAAATGATAATAAAGAAGCACAAATCTGTGGAAGTGTACAAGATAATCTCAAAGGCACTGAACATACCTTGGAGCTCAGTGCAGACCATTGTGAAAAAGTTGTGAAAAAATATGAAACCACAACCACACTGCCTTAGTCAGGCCACCTCTACAAAACTTAGTCGCTGGAGAAGAATAACATTTGACTGACTACAAGAGCTTTGTGACTGGTTATCAAATCTATCTACGTATACTATCCTTTGACCTTAACAGTCACATACTTACAGATACTAATTGCAACGTTTCAACAGTAAACCCAACTGTCTTCCTCCAGCATGAGTTAATCAAATGACAAGGAACTTGTGCCTGAGGAACACGGTTGGGTTTACCATTGAAATGTTGCAATCAGTATCTGTAATTACGTGACTGTTGAGGTCAAAGGAGAGTACAGTTAGAAGAATGGCACTTGTAAGAGAGGCTACTATGACACTAACAATCACTCTTGAGTTAGCTGCAGAAGTCTGTGGCTGCAACTGGAGATGAAGTTCATAGCTCAACAATCTCTAAGGTCTTGTTCAGAAAGATATTTATGGAAGAGTGGCAAGCAAGAGGCCCTGGCTAAAAGAAAATACATCCTTGCCTGTAAAGACATTGTAAAGTGTCACTTAGAAGATACTGTAAAGATGTGGAAGCAGGTCTTGTTGTTGGATGAGACTAAAGTGGAACTTTTTGCCCCAGTCATAGTCCTGACTTTAACCTGATGAAACATCTCTGGCAAGACCTCAAGATTGTTGTCCATCACTACTTCTCAACTAAGCTGGCACAGCTTGAGCAATTTTGCAAGAAGGAATGGGCAAATCTTGCTTCATCATGTTGTGCAAAACTAGGAAAGACTTATCCAAAAAGAAAACTCGCTATAATAGCTGCAAGAGGTGGTTCAATTAAGCACTGAACAAAGGGGTATAATAACTTTTGAACTGGTGACATTTCAATTTTTGTATTTTTAGATTTTCATGTTTTACAAATTTCCCTGTTTTATCAGCTCTGCATTGAAAAAGGAGCATGTGATTCACAAATCAAAATTCTCAGTTAATCAAATTGAAATAAAATTGACCCTGGTCGTAATACTCACTTATGTGGAGAAAAGGTTGAGGGCTGAATACTTTTGTAAGACACTGTATACAGTGGATTCCAGTTAATCAGGGCAGCCATTTACAAACGTTTATATATGAGACAACGTTTAAAGAACAAAAACAAACTGAGAAAATAGTTAGGATTTCCTTTGTTAATTTGGGACACTTTGTTAACTGGGACAGGAGGCCGTTACCGAACACTTTATAACTAGTGTCAGTTGTGTGCACTTGTGCGGTCATTAGACACTACACTGTGCCAGAAAGTCACTCAATGTATATTCACAGTATACAGTGAATATATATATAATATACCATATATTATACATTTCTTTATTGAGCATGTCCTCTGGCTATGCATTTTGCAACTTCTACATTTTTTAGTCTGTTTAATCACATTCTAATTGAAATCAAAATCAGAATTATTATCACTGATAAATGTCACAGTATTTGTTGCTTTGCAGCAATAGGGCAGTGCAAGACATAAAAATTACTACAAGTTACAAAACTAAACAAATAATGATAAAGAGGAATAATAAGATAGTGTTCCTAGATGTATGGACTAGTCAGAAATCTGATGGTGAAGGGGAAAAGCTTCCATTCACTCATCGACCAGATAACCTCGTTTACAGTTTATTCCTGTGGTCACCCCAGTTTTACACCATCAAAACCATCCTCCTCCCCATCCTTCTTACATCTTAATGACCTTCTTTTGTCTCCTTTTTCACACCTGACAAAAGGACACCAACTTGAAACATTGACTTTGTTCTTTTCCCACAGATGTGGCCTAAAATGCTCAGCATTTTACAATTTTGTTCAAAGTCATCAAGTTATAGTTTCATGTGGCAATGACCTTGGGATGTGATATTACTGTGGAATAACTGGAGTTTGGTAAAATGTGTGAAAGTGTGGCATAATTGGAGTAGAACAAGAGATTCACTAGTGGATTTAATGGTCCCATTTTGGTACCCCTGATGACCAATAAGCAAAAAGCAATGGAATCAGCATTCTGTGATGGCTTTCACAAAAGATGATTCATAAAAATACCCCATTTGGTGAGGATATTGATACAGTCATTCACTCAACTTCAGCAAAACACACTTTGAATATACTTGTATGCAACAAAGGAGGAGGAAATCTGTAACTCCATAAACTTGCAGCAACAAGTCTGCATCACAGGTGGTGCATTCAGTACACAGTTCAGAGAGCCTTCAGGTAAATGATATAGAAAGTATATGGCAGAAGAAAACTTACTTCTTTCATTTTCAATACAGATTAATATTATGTCCTTTTACATAGCAAGTGAACCTATGTCTCTTTAGGGAAAATGACACATGGTATTTTTGAAGAATGAGATGGAAAAGAAAACCATTCTATTTTATTGTATGAATCATTCTAATTGTAGAAAAGTAAATTGTCTGTCGATATAATCAGTAGTCTAACTACAAAATTGCCATAATTAAATATTAAGAATTATTTAATGCCTTGTTTAGAAAGTCCTGCTATTTGTACATTAGAAGACACAGTGGATTCCAGGTAAATGGGACACATCAGTGCCAGTCCGATTAAGCAATTGCCCCAGGAGTTGAAACTTCACGGAAATGGTTTAAAAGGTATAGAAAAGACCAACTACCATTAAACTGAGTAAAAAACTATGTATTTAAATGAAATACAGAACAAATCAAAACACTACCAAAACCACTACTATGTATTAGTTCCTAATATTTGTTGATGGAAGAATTCATTCAGGGTATGCAGTCATGCTTGTTTGATTGTCTGTAAAATAACAAAATCAGTGCATGTACCTAGTACAGATGATGGACTGCCTTCATACAATGCTTTTGATGATTGCATCCTCCAAATCTTCATTTTCATTGTAACATTCAAGATGACTGCCAATACTTTCAAACTCTTTGTAGTACCTAACTTGGCACTCCTGGTCATTTCCGGCATCTCCAGGCCTGAATGCTTGAAAGCATACTGAGCGAAAAAGCTCCGAATTGTCTTACTGCTTATTTTTTTGCTAACTAACAGTGACAAAGATCACTGCTTTTTGAAAACAAGCACACATAACTGACAATATTTAAAAACTGTTTGTTCTAAGCACAGTGTAGTACTTAAAGGCCACATAAGTGCAAGCGACTGGTGCTAGTTTGACAACAGTCTCCCAATTGAGTGGCATAGTGTCCCAAATAAATGTAGGGAATCCTGTCAATTTTCTTGATTAGTTTTTGTTCCAAATAAGTGGCTGCCCCGATTAATCGATGGCCCAATTAACCAGAATCAAGCATAGTTTGTTTACTTTTATCACTGCCTACAATGAAAATTAAGAGGTCTCAAAGCATTCTGATAAGTTCAAAACATACCTTCCTGTTCTGCAATGATCGCTGGAAGAGCCTAAGAAAGGCTGCAAGACTGAAACGATACATATTATTTATTTTGGACAAATCTGTTATAATAAAGAACATCTTGCTGGCGGTCTCAGCAAGTGGGAGGAATGCATCTCTTTCCTGCAAAGAGAAATTACAATCAATTATGATATTTTGCTGCCCTCCACAGACAGAAATGTATAACAACAAGCTGAAATATGCTGTAAATCATATAAATGAACTTAACTGGAGAGAAAATACCAATAATTTGGTGAATTGGTTTATTATTGTCAGATGTACTGAAGTACAGTGAAAAATTGTTCATACTGATCAATTCATTACAACAGTGCATTGAGGTAGTATGAGGTAAAACACTAAAAGAATGCATAGTAAGGTGTTGCAGAAAAAGTGTGGTGCACATAGACAGAAAGGTGCATTGTCATAATAAGATAGATTGCCAGATTGCAAATCTCCCTTATGTACTATGGGACCATTCAATAATCTTATAACAATGGGTTAGAAGCTGTCCACGAGTCTAGTATGTGCTTTCAAGCTTTTATATCTTCTGCCCAATGGAAAAGTGGAGAAGAGAGGAAGTCTTGGATGGGTGAGATCTTGGGTTATGTTGGGTCCTTTACCAAGATAGTGAGAAGTATAGACAAAGTCCATGGAGAGGAGGCTGGTTTCAGTCATTTGCTGAGCTGTGTCCACAACTCTCTGCAGTGTCTTGTTACGGATAGAGCAGTTACCAAATCAAGTTGTGATACATCCAATAGGATGCTTACCATGATTCAATAGTTGAAGCTTACAGTTTACATGGTGGGAAAGACTTGGGAATTAGTGCAAGTGAAACAGATATTTTATATGTGGGCCACCACTGAAAAATGTTATTGCTGGGCCAAGCAGAGAAAAATAAAAATAGAAAGCGAGGCAAGACTGAGAATCACAGATAGATTGTGGTAGAGAGAATATAGGGTAGAATTGTGAGGTGTAACAGGAAGACAACAAGAGAGATCTAACTGAATTTACGAAGCTATCTTTGTCTTCTCTCTTTGAGGTGCGCATGATTCCATTGCATCTAAGAAGCATTGCCATACCCTCCTCTCCCCAGATGTGTAAAGCAAGGTTATATCTGAAATTCTTCTCTGCCAAGTTTAGAATGTCAGCAGAGGCAATGCCTGTTCCTGAAAGTTTATTGTTTCTTAAGTAGCATAAAGCTTTTTGGAATTCTTGCCAGAAAGGGATGGCAGTGATGCTGGGTAGTATGCTGTGGAATGAACAAATGGATATTCATGTTAAGGACAGAGATGTAGTAGACGACTGGCCTAATAAGAATGACCAACAGACCCTGGAACGAATTAATAACAAACATAAAGGATTATTGGTTAGATGCTGCAACATGCCTCAAGGAAAAACAACAGCTCTACAAACCCCAGAAGAAACATATACAGCAGAAAGCTGGTGAGCTAAAGGATAGGTGATGGCCAAAAAAAGTACAGAAGGTCGAGCAACTGGGTGATAACCACGTCCCTGCACCAATTCTTTAGTTCTGTCAAGCCCAATTATCACAAAAATGCCCATCACTGAGACCTACTGGAAGAAACACTCCAAAAGAATTCTCAACCATGCCTCTGTCCAAACATCACATATAAAAAACTTCTAGGTTTTTCAATAATGATTAACTCTGTCAGATTATACTCTTTGTTGTTGGTTAATATATGAATTTTGCTTTTATTACAAAGGTTGTAATTGCATCAGAACCATTCACAGGATGTTGCCTGGATTGGAGAACTTAAGCTATGAGAGCGATTGGATAGATTATAGTTGTTTTCCCTAGAGTGAAGAACTTTGAAGGGTGGCCTATTAGACTAAGAGAGGATTGACAGAACTATGGAAAATGTGGCATGGATAGAGTAGATCATCATAACCTTTTCTCCATGGTAGGAGCATCAAAACAAGAGGACAGAGATTTAAGAAGAGAGGAAGGAGTTTTAAAAGGGACTTATAGAGTAAGTTCTGTTTTACACAGATTGGTTGATAGCTACAATATACTCCCGGAGGAAGTGATGGAGTTAGATAGAATCACTACAGTTAAGAAACATTTAGAATGACACTTATATACACAGGGCATGGAAGAAACTAGTCCTCATTTGACGGGATTAGTGCCGATCAACAAAAGGTTTGGCATGGACATAATGGACTGAAGCATCCATTTCTGCACTGGGGGAATCCCATAACTCCATGAAAATATACAAAACTCCACAATACCTGATCTAATGACATCTGTAATCTGAAAGACTCATTGAGGGATTCTTGGATTAGTGCACTGCTGGCTTTGGTCTGATTCAGTGATTCTATAAGATCCTTGTTCTCCAATATATTTCCTTGCGAAGTGGCCAGAGTCTAAGATTAATTATATTAGCATATTTTTAAATTCATTTAATTATAACTAAAAGTATATTTAAATTTGAATAAACAACATTCTAAAGACACAACAGATCATTTTCAATTTCAATTTTCAAATTTGAGAAACAATACATTCCCAGGTCTCTTTTAAAGTGCAACAAAAACAGAAAATGTTGGAAATTCTCAAATCAGGTAGCACAATTGTTGCCCAACTTGCTGAGTATTTCTCGCACCTCCTGCTTTTACTTCAGCATCCGTTGAAGCAAAGTAATCAGTTTGTAAAGTTAACTCAGATTTTCTTCCCCAAAGATGTTACATGTCCTGCTGGGTATTCGCAGAATTCTCTTTTACTTCAGATCTCAACTAACTTGTTTGTTCTGCTACTCTTAGTTCCAGTATTTTTATTTCCCTTTCTTTTCTGTCTTCATTAATCAGCTTCTGTCTAAAGATCACCTACAATTCATTATCTACAAGTCCACAAAGATCATCTCTAACTAGCAGCATTTCTCTATCCTCCTTCACCTTATTATTCTGTCTCCATCAGTCTTCAAACTATTGATCTCTTAGTTGCTTTTTCCTGATTCAGATAAATGGTTACTGCCCTGAACCCTTCCTCTTTCTGCACATGCTGTCTAATCTAGGTACTTCCAACCTTTTCTGTTTTCATTTAAAATTTCTAACCTCTGCAGTTTTTAATTCATTTAAAAGCAAATCATCTTTAATTTTATTTTAGCCATCTATATATGGGCAATTGGTTTTATCTTTACCCCATGTTTTCTAGCCACACTTAGAAAGGTATATTATTGCATTCACAACCATTGTGCAAAAAGTATGATGCACAATGGTTAACCCATGAAAAACAGATAATGCAGTTTATGATGATAATTTCTGCCTCTTAGTACTTAATCCTATAAACCAGCACTTTTAAAACAAAACTGCTTATAGGAACCATTCTAATGAGAATGATGCTGACAAACATTTTCTTACCAACAGAACCCAGAATGGATAAGGTCAATTTTATGCAAACCACACCCATCATCTGAATTTTTCATAAAAATTATCCCATTGTCTTCACAAACAATATAAATTTAATGTATTTTGAAATAGTAAAAACAGAGGCAATGTAGCATTATTGACTCAGTCAGGTTCCTTATTAAATATATTTAAGTATATAAGTTTTTATTTATAATACCTCCAGCAGAGAATCTTCAAGCTTCGCTAATTGAATCTTTTTCTCCTCTTCCTGTTGTAGAAGTGCTGTCTTGCGTTCTTCTAGCTCTGGTTTTTCATGTTGCAGGGTGACCGCTAAAAGCTTCAGATACATAAGAATATTTAGTTATTCACTGATTTATATTAATAGGATTAACAAAAATTCGCAGTACACAGACACTGAATATGAGGGAATGGTCTTTATCAGAAAAATCTTCATTTTCAACCAAGTTTGCTGGCCCACATTAACTCTCCATAACACATGCAATATAGAAAACCCCCATGACTTTGCATGTCCCTATCTTCACAGCCTTTCCTAGTTGTAGAAACCTGCCAACAGACTCATCTTTCTGAAGTGAACCATTTTTTTTTACCAAAAGTAGTAGTGCACCCTTCTATCTTTGACATCACCAGCAAGTTTCACTTTTGGTTCCCTGTGACAACTGAAATGTTCTGGGTTCAGGAATCTGTCTTAAATCAGTTTTAAGTTCTTAAAATTTTATAACTGTGCTTTTGATTTCCATCCATCCATCTTTCCATATGGTTCACTTCCTTCCAAAAGGACCATTTACATTTCGACTGAACTTAGCCACTATATAGCCACTCAGCCCTGACTACATATCACATATCATACTTGACTGGTCATGATCAATCCTAAAAAATATTATTAAAAATTTGGAAAAAAGGAATAACATTTTTACCTGCCCCCTGAGACCTTCCCTTGTTGTTGTAAAGTTAATCTTGTTGACAATAGAAGCTGCATCTGGTGGAATAGAAGGGTTGGGGTTGCGTGTTGCCAAAAACAAGCAGAATTCTTCATTGTAATCAATTAATTTGTCTCCAATTTGTACAACATAGCGAGGTCCTGTTTCAAAAACAAAGTACATGGCAAAATTTTGCATTGCATGAGTGTACTTTAATTAAAAAGTTAAAAGTTATATAGATGTTCTGTCTGAATAGTAATATCATGTCGTAACTAAGTAAGCACTTTCATAAAATACTTTCACAAAGGAGAACACAGATTTTAAATAATAATAGAAATTGCCAAAATTATGCATGAAAACACAGATGCTAGGATTTTGTATAGCTGTTGAAATATTACAAGGTGGAAGGAAAGCCAAGAAAAAGGACAAGGAATTAAATGTTCTACCACAGATGATTTTGCTGGAAAGAACAGTTAGAACTGAACTGCACAAGCTAGAAGCAAGGATGAGGATAAAAAAGCTGATGTGGAAGGAGACAGAAGAGATCTTTGTGGCAAAAAAAAGATTAAAATGTCGAATTCAGTATGCCCGCAGAAAGAAATTACAGATCAAAGATCAAATAGTACTTCATATTTGATAGGATGTGCATAGTGAATCTTGCCCAATATGAAATCTGCCCAGGAGATCTATAGGAGTTATACGAATAGGTTATATTTGAATGAATAGTAACAGAATGGATAAAACATGCATAGAATTGCCGTAATAGTGGAGGCAAGACAAATTATAGCACAAGAGAGATTGCAGATGTTGGATATCTGAAGCAATTCATACGAAAAGCATCTGCAGTGTTTGCTTTCTGCATTACTAGAAAAACAATACATGAGCAAAGACATTGAGAAACTGCAGGAAAACATAGGACAAATGAAGCATATTAGATCTTTTTATCCGTGAATAATTTTGCACAATATCACAGATTATATATGTAAACTATATATAGCTTACACAAAGATTCAACAGTATTAGGGTAGACTGAAAGTTATAAATAAATAATATTTAAGCTAGGCACAATACCCATGAAATTGTTGGTCTTATAATGGAGTGGAAATAATTCTATGGCCCCATTGTGTTCACTTCATTTGTCAGTTACAACTTCCCTTTCTTCCCAAAAGTGGACTAAATTTCCCTCAGCCCTCCTGAAATTATTGTAAAATTTTATTCAAAAATTGTAAATATGCAGATGTGGGATATTGTGCCTGGGACTAAGTTGGTGGATATGAAAATCTTTATTCAACACAATAAACATACATTACATTGGAAACCCTCTCAGTAGAGTGCCCCACATTCAAACCACACTGCATTCTTATACCATTAAGATCAAAGGTACAACAGGTGGTTCAATACAATTTCCATTGTTACAATAACATCATTTACGTCAATATTTTGTGTCTAACAAATGGTTCCTTTGAGCTACATATTTACAGTGGAAGCACATTATAATTGATATGACACCTCTGAAGTTTCCAACACCTTTGCTGGAACAACCAAAATCACATAGATAATCTAAAAACTACTGGGGACAAATAGCCAGATACTCAAGATTAGTGTTGTGAGGGCAGATTTTTGGAGTACATAAATCTTCCAACTATTGATAGAGCAGCTATTTTATGTGCTAAGTAATAATATCAGTCTAGTCTGCAATCTCACTTATTTACAATGGAGCAAGTAACTTAAGCCCATAATTGGTGACGCAGGCCAATTAACATATAACATTTAGCTGATGCCTGAGAACATCTCATGGTCACTCCACTTTGCAAACCATCTCTCTCACTAGCCAACCCCCTGCTGTAGGCCAGCCTGTTCTCCTGTATTATTTATTTGCAAAGGATTCCTTTTAACTTCAAACCCATTACTGCTTGCAATTTACACTGGGAACTGAAGACTGGTTCTTGTTTGAATTAATACAGTATATGATATATTCTCATAATTCCCTAACTCCTCAATAATCCCTATAATTCTTCATGTCAATCAGTGATGTAAACTGTTTTATTTTAACATTATTTTTAGTTTTATGAATTAAATAAACAAAATAATCTCTAAAACCAGGTCAAACACTCACCCTGAGCAATAAGATCCTTTCTCAGCAGTGGGTACAGTACCGCCTCAATACCATCCATCTCTTGTATAATCAGAGTCTTCCCAAAACGTACTGCCAGTTCTACTGCTGTAGTGAAGTTAGAATCCTGTGCAGGTGATATACAGACAAACAATAATCTATTTAATAGCAGAAACTTTTGCAAAGGAGCGTATTTGTCAACGTAGAGTGGAAAGTGAGTTTGTAAATCTGGCAGGAGGAAAGGATGTTGGGAATGGCGAGGGTGGAGCGCTGCGGAGGGTATGGGACAGTGGGAGAGGAGGGCTATCATCACTCACATATGTCATGAAATTTGTTTTTTTGTGGCAGCAATACAGTGTAATACATAAAATTACAATACTGTGCAAAAGTCTTTGGCACCCTAGCTATGTGCACCAGACTTTTGCACAGTACTATGAGAAATATCAGTAACTTATTTTATTTGTGAATTGCTAATCAAGAAACTGGCATTAAAAGCACATTCATTAGAAAGGACACGGTCTTTTCAATCACAGAAGTAACAGAAAACTTTTCAGTAAAATGATGTGAAAAATATTTGTCGATATTCAAACTTGACTATTTAAATCAGATATTTAAAAGCTTGTGTGGTAATCAAATTTCACAGTAAAATTGTTTTCAGAATTACATCAATATTCAAATCTGCACAGTACTATCCCATCACTAGATAGGGCAAAATCAATTTCACAGCTTTCACAATTACTTACATATTCCAATTATCAGCTATAAGCAGATTGTGACGATCACAGGTTTTGAATATTTTTAACAAGCATCAATAGTGACAATGCATTTCCCATGACATTTTATGGTTCCCTCTTTAACTACAGCTAGTGCAGAGCTAGTCTGAAATCTCCCCATTCCCAAGGGGAAATGGACTCAAACAACCTTTATTGAGAACACCTAGAAATCCTACCAAACAGTGTAATGACAAAAGTGATTCTCATGACATGAAGGCATCCCATCTAGTTAGCTACTGTCAGGTCAATCTAGGAAAGAATGATCAAGCAAGTAAATGAAATTTCAGCAAATTACATCTGCCCAGATGAGAAAGTCAAGATTGTCAAGATTATCAAAATAGCAGCAATTCCTTATCCCCCCACCCCCACAGTGTATTGTAATAGCTTCCCTACAAAAATATGTGACTTGGCAGCTATAATGATTCTTCTGGCTGCATCCCTGACTTCATCCCTGACATACGTGCACATTTGTGGTTCAAAATTCACCATATGTAATCTTTGTAGCTACTGTTAATTCTTTGTCCAATTTTCTATAGCTGTTTCTATACTTACAAAAATCTCCAGGAAATGTTTCGGTAGATGGTAAAGAAGTTATCGCTGATAGAAAGGCTTTGAAATAGACTTAGACACTCCACACGTTGGAATACTTCAGCAATGGCGGAGACCATGGGGTAGGTTTGTGTTATTTGTAGCAGAGCAGTGTGAAAAGAGAACCTGACTGAGGTTTATAAAACTATGAGGAGCACAAATAGTGAGAAACATTTCCCCTTAGCAGGATACCTAAGATCAGAAAGCAAAGATTTAAAGAAAGGACCAGAAAATTTCAAGGGGAAGATTTTTTTCACTTAGAAGATGGCTAAAATCCCAACTACCTGAGGGAGGCAACTACTCTCATAAATTTTAAGAAATATTTAGATGAGCCTTTGTAACTTCATGGCATGGAAACCTATGGGTAAAGTGCTGGAAAATGGGATTAATATAGGCTACTTGATGAAAGTTTTATACAGCTGCAATATGACTTTCTGACTCTCTCACATCAAATGGCAGCTTTCATTAGCAAAAGCTATCATTTAAAAAATAGGAATTAAATCTAATGTTCTTGAGTTACAATTATGATCCAAACATGGTTATTCTACTTTTATATGCTCTATTAAACGATTAACTGTGACTGGTCCAAGAATTAATACCTGTTGGTTTATAACTTCCAAACGTGCCTCTTTCATGTGCTGCTTTAACCACTCAGTGGCACGTGAAGAGGGATCTATTAAAAATGGGCATACCTTACTCTGAGAAAAGAAAAACAGTATTGCAATCAGAAATTTATTTCACAAAAGGAAGTAAAACATAAGTATTTTGAACACATTTAATACATCAAAGATATCCTCATTATTTTCTGTACTCTCAGGGTGGCAACTATCAAAATTGAAAGTGGAAATAGAAGATACAACTAAAAGTTTTTTAATTAATAAATATATTCACTGACAGTAATTTGCTTGGTAAATTACACACCCTTGAGTTATATTTTTTATTTAAGGTCTCAGTGAAGTCCTATGAACAGAACTAAAATTGATCATTAATTTCATTAGTTTCACATTTTTCTAATTAAGATTATCTACATGAGCTTACATATGATGTAATTAGTACAATAAAATATACAGTATTACGCATAAGTCTTGGGCACCCTAGATTTCTTATATGGCTTCAGATGGTAAGGCTTGAAAAAAGCCCTGCTCTCAACATCATCAAGCCTATCTGGGATTACCTAGACAGGCAGAAGCAAGCAAGACAACCAAAGTCTGAAGAATTATAGCAAATTCTCCAAGATGCTTGGAACAACCTACAAGCCTATTTTCTTATAAAACTGCATGACACTGTACCTAAGAGAACTGATGAAGTTTGAAAGGCAAAGGGTGGTTACAACAAATATTAATTTTAGTTTTTTAATGTTTACTGTTCTTTATAGTAATATTTTTGATATTTAAAACACTTTATTTCATTAATTTTGAAAGCATCTTTGCCTTACAGAATTTTGTTTACATGTGCCTAAGACTTTTGCACAGTACTGTAGAAATAACATAACTAATTTGTTCAAACTTAAAGATTACTAATAATTCAGAAACTATGGAATGTTTTACAAATATTATACAATCTAACATGATATTTTCATCTCATCAAGTCATACACCATGCTAACTTGGAAATACATTGGTATTCCAACATCATCACAAGGCATAAATCCCAGAACTCCCTCCTCAACAATTCTATGTGTGCAACTTCATCCAGAGGACTACAGAAACAATGGTTTGCCACCACATTATAACAATCTTACAATGAGTAAATAAAACCCTGCCTTCTCCATAGAAAAACCATGGCAACTTCAACATTGCATTGCATTTAAAGTTTGCTCACAAGTGAAATATTTGAACATTCACCTCTACTACATCTCATTTTAAGGTCAATCATTCATCTGTTTATGCATACTAAAGATTTAAGTTATATAAAAATTACTATAGCTGCATTTGCAATTACTAACACAAACATCAGAAAATTTGCAAAGATGGAAATCCAAAGAAACACACACAAATTGCTGGAGGAACTCAGCAGGCCAGGCAGCATCTATGGAAAAGAGTAAACAGTCCATGCTTTGGGCCAAGACCCTTCATCAGAACATATTTCCATAGATACTGCCTGGCCTACTGAGTTCCTCCAGCATTTCATGTGTGTTGCGATTATTAAACTGTTTACCTCATAAGTCACAATGAAAGAAATGGAAAAGAATTGCTGAAATACTGAGTTATTGGTATAGATCAAGTTCGATGCATACATAAACAAAGGCACCTACACGGATACGGGTCAATGGTTTGTTAGGTTTCACATAAAAAATGAAATTGAGGTCCTTGTACAAGAGTACAAGCTGAAGGGTTTTTATTTGTAAACTGCAGGCATCCCCAATCTCTTGTTCCTTCTTTTACATATAAAATTAAATCCAAAATGATATCATCGATATTCTGAAAGAATTCAATAACTATATAACATTCTAATGCTTGTAATCATGAAATAAGTGTGTTAAACTACCTGTAAAATTACAAGAGCATTCTCTATGGACAAGTCATCAGAAGGTAATCCTTCACTCTTCCAAATCAATTGCTCACTTTCAGTGCAGAGGAATCGACGTAGATCGAACTCTATTCAAACAAATAAAAAGGCACAGAAATGTAGGCTGTGGTTTATTACATATTTTAAATACTCTAGCCTCCCATCCTGCCCCACCCTTGCACAACCATAATAAGATGTTTTCCTCACCTTCCAACCTTCTGTGTTTTATACTCAACTGAAGATGTTCTAATATTTCCAACAACAAATACATTGCTAATACCAGATCCTGTTCTTTGTCATATATCTACTATTCAGAATCTCAGAGCCATCCACAGTAAAAGAAATAAAGAGGAAGAAATAAATGATTGCTTACATTTGTTACCCTAGCTTTCTAAAGATTGATCTTTGAACAGTGCTGCATTCGGTACATAATTGGCAAATCTATTTAATTTCAACTTGTAAGTAAATGATGCATAAATGGCTAAAATCTCAATATTAGCTTGTTAGGCAAGTTTTCCAAGTCATCACATCATCCTTATCTTTCTCTAACCTGGAAAATATTTCTTCAAAATACTGTTACATAAATACAGGTCTTTCTTTTATTTAACCTCAAGTTTATTTTAACAATCAACTCACACCTATGTATTCTGATTATAGACTTTTCTTTCACAATATATATTTTTTCTTCTTTACTCCATCACAGGTATTTATGATTTTAGATCCCATTATCAACAGTTTCTCATATATACTTCTTAATTGGGCCCACCACGATTAATGATAGCTGAAAGTTGAATGAGCTAAACTTATGAAGAAACTGCTACACAGAAGAGCAGATAAAATCAGCAACAGCTGATAATTTTAATTGTTACTTCCACACAGCAGGTGCTTAAATGCAAAGTCTCAGCATTTTCATATTTGGTTTAGAATATGACAGGTCTTGTGTGCCACGTATCCATATTATAAATAAAATTCTATTTACATCTCCATGTTCAGGATAACTGCATAATATGCCTCTGACCATAGAAAAAAAAATATTGTTGATGACAATAATTTCTCATGGTTTGACTCATAAGCTACTCTTTAAGTAATAAAATCTTTCTAACTTGTGCTTCATTATTGCTATTTGTGAGCCAATGTTCTAATATCACTCTCTGAAAATGTCAGTAGCAGGTTTTTTTTTTACAAAAAACTGCCTCAAGCAATTAATTCTACTTACTCTGGATTCTGGAATCTTATTTTATGCATTATATAATGAAATGTCTTATGAGTATTTCAAAAGAGGAAGGGAAGCAGTATGTTTCAACAGCATGGAACACACACTCAGTGGCCACTGTATTAGGTACACCTGCACACTTGCTTTTTAATGAGACCACAATATCATTAGACATAGGAGCAGGATTAGGCCATTTGACCCTTTGAGACTGCTCTGCCATTCCATCATGGTTGATTTATTATTCTTATCAAAATCAGTCTCCTGCATTTTCGCCATTAAATTGGACATCCCGACTATCAAACTCCACTTTAAATATACTCAATGAATAGTCCGTGGCAATGAATTACACAGATTCAGTATCCTCTAGCTAAAGAAATTCTTCCTCATCTCTGTCCCTCTATTCTGAGGCTGTGCCCTCTGGTCCTGATCTACTATAGGAAATACCCTCTCCTCATCCACTGTATCTCAACCTTTCAATATTCAATAGGTTTCAATGAGATCTCTCATTATTCTTCCAAACTCCAGTTGCTTGGAATCAAATGATCTTGCCTTGTAACTCAGGGCACAACACCAACCCCCTGGCCCGGCACTGCTTCTCTGCCTCCTGTTCCACACCCCTCATACGGTGCTTTACCCTTGCCATCCTCAACATAATTTGCTCCTGCCAGATTTACAAATTCATTTTGACTCCATGTACTTAAGGCTTATACAGAGTACTGTACAATGTGAAAAGAAGCAGCCCCTACCAATCCCTGCAGAACACCACTAGCCATCAGCAGCCAAGCAGAATAGACCTCCTTTATTCCCACTCTTTCTGTCCTCAGAGATACCCAATTTTCTATCCATGCAAGTATCTTTCTTGTAATACCATGGGCTCACATCTAGTTAAACAGCCTCATGTGTAGCAACTTGTGAAAGGCTTTCTGAAAATCCAAGAAAACAACAACCACTGATTCTCCTTTGTCTATCCTACCTGTTATTTCCTCAAAGAATTCCAATAGATTTGTCAAGTAAGATTTCCCTCTAAGTAAACTATGCTGACTTTGGACTTCTTTATCATGTGCCTCCAAATATCCTGAAACCTCATCCTTAGTAATGAATTCCAACATCTTCCTTACCACAGAAGTCAAGCTAACTGGCCTATAAAGTCCTTTCCTCTGCCTCCCTCCCTCCCTGAAGAGTGCACTGGCGCATGCAATTTTACAATCCTCTGGAACCATTCCAGAATCTAGTGATTCTTCAAAGATCATTACTGATGCCTTCACAAATCTTTCCAGCCATCTCTTTCAGAAACCTATGGTGTAGTCCCTCTGGTCCAGGTGACTAACCTACCTTTCAGCTTCTCCTTAAGTAATAGTAACAACACTCAGTTCTGCTACTGACTTTCTCAAATTTCTGGCATACTGCTAGCATCTTCCACAATGAAGACAGATGCAAAATGCTTATTAAGTTCATACTCTATTTCTTTTTCCTCCATTATGATGATGATCTCCCACATCATTTTCCAGCAGTCTGATATCCACTCTCACCTCTCTTTACTCTTTATATATCTGAAAAATACTTTTGGTATCCCTTTTTATACTATTAGCTGGCTTAACTTCATATTTCATCTTTTCTCTCCTATTGGCTTTTTTAGTTGCCTTCTGCTGGCTTTTAAAAGCTTCTCAATCCTCTTAACTTCCCACTATTTTTTGCTGTGTTATATGCACCCTCTTTTTTGCTTTTATGCTGTCATTTATTTCCCTTGTCAGCCACAGTTGCCTCATCTTCCCTTTAGAATACTTAAGCTTTGGATTGTATCTATCCTGTGCCCCCAGAAACTCGAGCCACTGCTGTCATTCCTGATAGTGTGCCCTTTCAAATAGCCTTTCCCTTAGTGGGCTCAACCACAAGCTGCTCTAAAAAGTCATCTCAAATGCTTCTACAAATTCCTTTGGGATACAGCACTTACCTGATTTTCCCAATCTACCTGTATATTGAAATCCTCATGACTATTGTAAACTTGTCCTTATTACAAACCTTTTCTACTTCCATTGTAATTTTATATCCCACATCTTGACTATTGTTCGGAGGCCTTTATATTAGTCCCATCAGGGTCTTTTTACTCTGGCAGTTTCTCAACTCTACCCACAAGGATACTGCATCTTCTGATCCTACATCACCTCTTTCCAAGGATTTGATTTCATTTTTTTACCAACAGAGCCACCTAATCCCCTCTGCTTGCCTGCCCGTCCTTCTTGATACAATGTGTATCCTGAGAAATTATGTTCCCTACTATCATCTTCTTTCAGCCACGACTCAGTGATACCCACAATGTCATACCTGCCAATCTCTAACTGCGCTACAAGATCATTTGCCTTATTCTGTACACTGTGCATTCAAGTAGAACACTTTCAGTCCTGTATTCATCACCCTTTTTGATTTTGCCAACATGTTAACCTTCAACTCATCCCACTGAGTGTAATTTTGCCTGATCATCTGCCTGTCTTTCCTCAGTCTAACTCCACAACACATTGACTTGTATACCAACTGCTGCATACTCAGCCCTATCACTTTGGTTCCCAACCCCCTGCAAAATTAGTTTAAACGCTCCCCAACAGTCCTGGCAAACCTGGCTGCAAGGATATTGGCCCCCTCGGGTTCAGGTGTAACCTGTCCATTTTGTATAGGTCATACTTCCCCCAGAAGATTGTCCAGAAATCTGAAACCCTGCCCCTTGCACCACTTCGTCAGCCACTCATTCATCTGTGCAATCATCATATTCCTGCCCTGATTAGCATGTGGTACCAGGAGTAATCCAGAGGTGACAGCCTCGGAGGTCCTGTTCTTCAGCCTCTTCCCTAATACTTACTGCACAGGACCTCTACCCTCTTTCTACTTACGTCATTGGTGCTAATGTACACCATGACCTCTGACTGTTTACCCCTCCCCCCGAGAATCTTCTGCAGCCACTTCTGGAGCCAAGTACCTGAGAGGCAACACACCATCTCTGTGTCTCTCGCAGCCACAGAATCTAAGTTCCCCTAGTAATGAGTCTTCTATCACTATTGCTCTGCCTGAATTTACCCTTCCCTGCTGAGCCTCAGAGCCAGCCCTGTACCACTGGCCTGGCTGCTGCTGCTGCACCTGATAGGTCATTCCTTCCCACCCCACCCCCGCCATCATCCCACCCCCCCGCCCCAGTAGTATCCAGAGCGGTATACTTTGCTGAGAGGAATGACCACAGAGGAACCCTGCACTGACTGCTTGCTCCTCTTACTTCTCCTGGTGGACACCCAGCTACCATCTCAGTAAAAGTCTCATCTGTCAGGTTTTCAGCCTTCCAGATAATCCTGAGTACATCCACCTCCAGCTCTTCTTGACGTCAGTCAGGAGCTGCAGTTGGATGTACTTCCCACAAACGTAGTCATCAAGGAGACTGTCAGGTACCCTGAAATCTTACGCTCTAGCCTGCGGCTGTTCTCGCTGAAGCCTGGTGAGTTAAACCCTGGTCACTCTAATACTGTCCACTCTAAATATGGCCGCTTTGCTTTCACTTCACATTTTTTAATGGTCCCTGCCTAGTACCTAAGAGAGGATTATGATTGCAGCCCACCAAAAAGTTCCAAAAGGCTCTGAGCTCTTTAAAAACCTTGCACTGCCTCACCAACAAATGACTCCTCGTGATGATTGCAGCCTGCTGGAAGGTATAATGCAAATATCTACTCAGTCAATAATTTTATAGAAACTCAATAGATACCAGCATGCAGACATCATCAGACCAAACATCAGAATGGGGAGGAAATGTGATCTAAGTGATTTGACCGTGGAATGATTGCTGATGCCAGATCAGAATCTAAGAATCTACTGATTTCCTGGAATTATCTCATGCACCACAGTTTCTGGAGTTTGCGGAAAATGGTGTGAAAACCAAAAAGCATCCAGCTAGCAGCAGTTCTATGGGTGAAAGTGCCTTGTTCATAAAAGAGGTCAAAGGAGAATGGCCAGACTGGTTCAAGATGACAGGAAGGTGACAGTAGCTCAAAGAAGCACTTGTTACAACAGAGGTGTGCAGAGGAGCATCTCTAAACTCACAACATGTTAAAACTTGAACTGGATGGGCCATGGCAGCAGAAGACCATGAGCATACACTCAGTGGTTATTTTATTAGGTACCCCCTATACATAATATGATGGCCACTGAGGTGGCCCTTCAGCCCGCAACATTGCATCAACCTTTTAACCTTTTCCAAGATCAATCTAATCCTTCCCTCTCATATCCAAAGTAATCTGATAAATTCATAATATTATAAATGATATTCACTTTGAAGGCCTGACAATTTCATCCATTCCTCCAAACTGGCTTTTCTCTGATCCTCTGGAGCTGCAGACAGGTAGGTGATAAAAGCAGCAGCCAGTTGTGCCCTCTTTGGCAAAGTATTTAACTCTTCTGTGATCTCTGCAACCTGCAAAAATAAAGATGTAAAAGCACTGAAAATTTATTTACTATATTTTCCCATATTTAAGGTAAAAACTCGATGATCTTGGCCAAATGATCATTTTTCAAAACTGAGCTTGCACAGTGTGTCCTTACAGACAGTTTAAAAAGCAAACAAGGAAACCCTGGTGAAGGTTGGTCTAGCTCAAAATCACTTCTGAGCACAATGCAATCTTTTTATGACATTGATACTGACATAACAGTAGTTTATCGGCCTTTGGAACTTAATTATCTTCTTTCCTTTCAGTGGCCAGCAATCCTAATATTAAATCCAGCAATGTTAGTGCTTCAAAAGATAAGAATAGTTAAAACTAAAGTGAGACCAGTTAGCTATCAAATCTAGAGAAATAATAGTTTATGAAATTCAATACTATGTAATGCTAAGATTCCATCTACAAAAGAGTTATTGCTGAAACCCCAAGAGCAAATTTTACCTCCATCAAGTTAATATTTTTCAACAGATTACAATAGAATTTAAATTAAGTGTAGTTAAAATAAAGAACTTACTTTCTTTAAACTGTCTGCAATAAATATGTTTACATCTTAAACATAGTATTACCAAAAATAATAATAAGATTTATTAAGAATCCAAACTCAAACCCCTGCCTGTAATGAACAGAAGGGCATCTACTTCGAATCTGCTTGCAAAACCATAAAAAAATTACTCTATATTTAAATGTCTTTATTAAATTAACACATTCCTCTTTTTTGAGAAATGCATTAAAGAATGCAAACAATGTCATAATGAAAAAGTTCTACAAAAAGAGCAGATCATTCCTGTGCAGAGAAGGTGAGGAATGAAGGATCTGCCATAGATGGATGATGCAGTAAAGACAATGATTAGACTAGTGGGCAGTTAGTGTAAAGTAGGTTAAGTCTTTGCACTTCATAAAAACATATTGAGCATTTTAATGTCAATATACCAGAATCAAGGATTTAAAGCCCATCATCAAATGAAAAGTGCAGGTGCTGAAAATTTGAGGTATTAACAAAAATCTATGTCAGGTTAATCAAAGACTAGAGGAAATTGCCTGGACCTTGTCAAAGATCTTTCCTATTTTACCTATTCACAGGCAAGGTCCCAGAGGACTGGAGAGTAGCCAATGTTGTTTCTTTATTTTAAGGTGGCCAGCAAGCTTTATATCTGTGAAGGGAAACTATCAGAGAGGTTTCTTATGGATAGGATTTACACTCATTTGGAAAAACTTAGGCTTATTAAGGGTAGTCAGCATGACTTTGCATGGTGCAGATATTTATTTTACAACCTTGAGTTTTTTTTAAAGAGGAGATGACAAGTGGAAATGTAAGCAATTCAGAAGGACCTTCTCCTAAAATCTGTTAGAATGTGTAATCTGCAACAAAGGAGAGATTGAATAAACAATTTTGAAACATTTAAGGGATAGCTAAAAAGACTGTGAAACATAAAAGCTTTAAACTGTCATATGGGAGGAGGCATGAAGGTAATATAAATGATAGCTAAGGCCCATTGATTCAAATGTCCTGTTTTGTACGGTAAATTTGATTTGTTTCTAAATGGTTCTAAAATAAAGTATCCAATGCAGTAACAGGTGCAGTCATACAACAAACATGTCAATTTCACTCATGCCTTATGTATCCAGAGGAATATTTCATAAAGTCCACATGCCAAATGGAATTTTAGCAGCTTAGATTTAAGCAAGATTAGGATGATGTATTTACAAAAGGTAGCTATAATTTTCTTCTCTAGCAGATCCTCAGGATCAAAGATGACTCCAGTTATGAATAAGAGAAGATGACAGTGCAACAATAGGCATGCATTGCATACCAACTACCAAATGATTTTAACAGAGCAAAGTCTTGGTCAAATGGCAAATAGATCCAAGACTTGGAAAACAGATAATCAAGCTTTTCCAAGATCAAAATGTGCACCGAACCTGTAAATTCAAATGTTATGAAATTGTTTTCTTTCATCTGGAAGCTAGAAAGAACAAACTAATTCAATATCCAGATATTTAGACAGCCCCTGTGGTGCCACTGAATGCATCCAATTAAAACTTTATTGACCACTGCTTTAGCAAAGATACCAGACGTACATGGACTAAGCAACACATACAAAATGCTGGAGGAACTCATCAGGCCAGGCAGTACTGTCGGCCCTCCTTATCCGCGGGTTCCGCATGCACGGATTCAAATAACCACAGATCAGGAAAACCCAGAAGTTCTCTCTCCAGCACTCATTTGAGCATTGTTCGCCTCGTGTCTCGTTCAGTCGCTACTTTGTTTCTGTGAAAAAATGGCTCCCAAAAAGCAATTAAGTGGTCAATGCAATTCCTCAAATTGCTTTGAGGGAGTCCCTCAAAGCATCCCTCACCAAGAAAGTAAAAATCTTCAATCTTTTGAAAAGTGGTATGTCACTTGCCGTAGTGATCCTCAGTCCTCAACCTCCACAGATCCTGACTTCAGTATTATTGAGCCTCCTCCAAAGCGTCCTTATTCCATAAACAATACAGTGTAACAACTATTTACATAGCATTTCCATTGTATTAGGTATTATAAGTACTGTAATCTAGAGATGATTAAAAGTACAGTATTACTTGTTGTTTGAGCATTGTTCGCCTTGCGTCTTGTTCATTCGCTACTTGTGTTGTGAGCGAGAGGAAGGAGTTTAAGGCTAGTAAGGATGGCTGGTTAGCTACGTAAAGCACTGCAGCCTCAAGAGCTTAAAGACCACGGGAGAATCGAGATCAACTGATGCCGAGGCGGCATCAGTGTTCCCAGAAGAGCTACGATGGTTGCGTCTGTACTGAACATGAACAGACATTTTTCTTGTCATTCTTCCTAAAAAAATGCAGTATATCAACTATTTACATAGCATTTCCATTGTATTATGTATTATAAGCAATGTAATCTAGAGATGATTAAAAGTATTACTCATTGTTTGAGCATTGTTTGCCTCGTGTCTCGTTCATTTGCTACCTGCATTGTGAGTGAGAGAAAGGAATTTAAAGCTAGTAAGGGATGGCTGGTTAGCTATGTAAAGCGCAACAGCCTCAAGAACTTAAAGACCATGGGAGAATCGGGATAGGCTGATGCCAAGGCAGCATCAGCGTTCCCAGAAGAGCTATGATGGTTACATCTGTACTGAACATGTACAGACATTTTTTTCATGTCATTATTCCCTAAACCAGTGGTCCCCAACCACCGGGCCGAGGACCAATACCGGGCTGCAAAGCATGCGGTACCGGGCCGCGAGGAAATTATATAATTTGGCGGTATGAAATGATATGAGTCAGCTGCATCTTTCCTCATTCCCTGTCACACCCACTGTTGAACTTGAATGCACACAAGGTCATTACCTACGCGAGGTCATCAGTCGGTCGGTCATCATCGTGGTGGGTCCCATTAGCAAGAACGACGAGTCAGCTTACAGAGAGGAGGTGCAGCAGCTAATGGACTGGTGCAGAGCCAACAACCTGTCTCTTAGTGTGAACAAAACAAAAGAGATGGTTGTTGACTTCAGGAGGGCACAGAGCGACCACTCCCCGCTGAACATTGACGGCTCCTCAGTAGAGATCGTAAAAAGCACCAAATTTCTTGGTATTCACCTGATGGAGAATCTCACCTGGTCCCTCAACACCAGGTCCGTAGCAAAGAAAGCCCAGCAGCGTCTCTACTTTCTGCGAAGGCTGAGTAAAGTCCATTTCCCACCCCCCATCCTCACCACATTTTACAGGGGTTGTATTGAGAGCATCCTGAGCAGCTGCATCACTGACTGGTTCGGAAATTGCACCATCTCGGATCGCAAGACCCTGCAGCGGATAATGAGGTCAGCTGAGAAGATCATCGGGGTCTCTCTTCCCGCCATCACGGACATTTACATTACACGCTGCATCCACAAAGGAAACAGCATTATGAAGAACCCCATGCACCCCTCATACAATCTCTTTTCCCTCCTGCCGTCTGGGAAAAGGCTCCGAAACATTCGGGCTCTCACCGCCATACTATGTAACAGTTTCTTCCCCCGAGCTATCAGACTCCTCAATACCGGAAGCCTGGATTGACACCTTGCCCTACTGTCCTGTTTATTATTTATTGCAATGCCTGCACTGTTTTTGTGCACTTTATGTAGTCCTGTGTAGGCCTGTAGTCTAGTGTAGCTTTCTCCATGTTGTTTTTTTACGTAGTTTTTGTACTGTGTCATGTAACACCATGGTCCTGAAAAACGTTGTCTCATTTTTACTATGTACTGTACCAACAGTTACGGTCAAAATGACAATAAAAGTGACTTGACTTGACTTGAGTAACCTACAACTACTGGATAAATAAAAAACAAATGTCGCTTGAGAGTTTCTTTAGAAGAGGTGGTAGGGGACATAAAAGGCGTAACGATGATGATAACGTAGAGACAGCTGAGGCCAAGACTGCAAAAAAAAAGCTTCCTTCAACAGAAAATAAGAGTCATACATAAAATATGGCTTTAATGCAACCGATGACTCGCACGCTCCAAGCCCCCTGTGTGTGATATGTGGAGACAAACTGTCTAATGAGGCAATGAAGCCCTCAAAACTGCTTCAACACCTTAAGTCCAAGCACCCTGCACTGAAAGACAAACCCGTTGAGATTTCTGAGCGGAAAAAACTTGAGCAAGCGGGACAGAAGCAAGTGCTGAGAGTCACTACCTCCACAAATGCTGCTGCTCTGAGAGCGTTGTACTTAGTGGCTAACCGTATTGCTAAGGCTAAGAAGCCTTTCACTGTGGTGAAGAATTGATTCTGCCTGCTGCCGAGGACATGTGCTGTGAACTGTTGGGAGAAGCTGCAGCTAACAAGATGGCACAGGTTTCCCTTTCAGCTACTACGGTTTCAAGGAGAATCGATGACATAGAAGCACAGCTGTTGGAATGGCTTAATGAGTCACCATGGTATACTATCCAGGTCGACGAGTCTACCAATGTCAACAACAAGGCAATTCTGCTGGTTTATGTGCGATATATATTTCAAGATGATGTGCACAAAGATATGTTGTGTGCACTGCCACTGCCAACTAACACAACTCGGGCAGAACTATTCACTTCTTTGAATGACTACACACCAGGCAAACTGGACTGGTCATTCTGTGTTGGAATATGCACAGACGGGGGTGCAGCTACGACTGGACGGCTATCTGGTTTCACTACCCGAGTCAAAGAGGTTGCTCCTGAATGCCAGTCTACACACTGTGTCATACACAGGGAAATGCTGGCTAGCCGAAAAATGTCACCTGATCTTAACAGCATATTGAGTGACGTCATTGAAGTTATCAATCACATCAAAGCAAAAGCCCTTAACTCACGTCCGTTTGAGCAGCTTTGCAAGGAAATGGATGCAGAGCACAAACACCTTCTCTTACACACTGAAGTCAGGTGGTTATCAAGGAGGAGAGCCCTGGCCAGGGTTTTTGAGTTAAGAGAGCCTCTACAGAGATTTCTTTCAGGAAAAAAGTCACCACTGGCAGCACATTTCAGTGACGAGGAGTGGATAGCAAAACTCGCTTATCTGTGTGACATCTTCAACCTGCTCAATGAACTCAATTTGTCACTTCAGGAGAGATTGACAACTGTCTTCAAGTTGGCAGATAAAGTGTCTGCTTTCAAAGCCAAGCTGAAACTGTGGGGACGGCGACTGGACGGGGGCATATTTGACATGTTTCCAACATTAGCTGGGATTTTGGGAGAGACTGAGGCTACACCGTCCTTCACACAGCTGGTGCACGATCACCTATATTCGCTGTCGATAGAATTCGAGCGTTACTTCGCAACCACAAATGACCCAAGACGTGCAAAGGAATGGGTCCATGACCCATTTGTGAATATCCCCGGTGAAGCATCCATGTCAGCGCGGGAAGAATATCAACTCCTCGAGCTTGCAAATGAAGATGGGCTGAAAAGTATGTTTGACATAACATCTCTGCCGACATTCTGGATCAAAGTCAAGGTTGAATATCCTGAGATAGCCACAAAAGCACTGAAAACGTTACTTCCATTTCCAAAGTCATATCTCTACAAAGCAAGGTTTTCTGCAATGAATGCAACAAAAACTAAATTGCGGAATAGACTGGATTGGTCCCCTTGATGGGACCATCTTGTTGCAGGGAAACAAGACCAGGGGTCCCACTGACTCAGTGATATTGGTGTTTTGCAATGATTTTATATGTTCATATGAGAAAAATATGCGCTGTGTGTTTAATATCCAAACGTTACTTAAAATGTTATGATGCTATTGACTTATAAGTGAGTTATAATTGACTTGTCACTATATTCATGTGAGGAAAATATGCACTGTGTGTTTAATATTAAATTTGTTAGATAAACTTGTTTAGAAATGAAATTGAGTGTATTTGCCACTTATAAGTGACTCATAGTTGACTTATCACCTATATTCCGGTGGTGATTAACACCCCCCCACCCCACCCCCCATCGGCCAGTCCGCAAGAATATTGTCAATATTAAACTGGTCCGCGGTGCAAAAAAGGTTGGTGACCCCTGCCGTAAACAATAGAGTATAACAACTACTTACATAGCATTTACATTGTATTAGGTATTCTAAGTAATCTAGAGATAATTTAAACTATACGGGAGGATGTGTGTAGGTTATCTGCAAATACTGCACCATTTTATATAAGGGACTTGAGCATCCATGTTTTTTGGTATCAGCGGGGGTTCCCGGAACCATCCCCTGCAGACATGGAGGGCCGACTGTATCTATGGAAAAAAGTACAGTCGAAGGGTCTTGGCATGAAAGGTCGACTGTTTACTCTTTTCCACAGATGCTGCCTGGCCTGCTAAGTTCCTCCTGCATTTCGTGTGTTGCTTGGATTTCCAGCATCTGCAGATTCCCTCTAGTTAATACTTGAACCATTTCAGCAATACTTTTCTGCCTTTCCCTTGATCTACTTTAATAGATAACAAAAGGAAACTGCAGTATGTTCAGTCAAATGTGAATGAATACACTAAGTAGAAAGTAAAAATGTAAAGAGAAGTGGAAAATATATGGCAGCGAGAAAGGAATAATAGCCCAGATACTTAGAAGTTGACAGACTCATGAGGAACTGCCAACTTTCACCTGCATAGCTAGATGAATATAATCAGAATAAAGGCCAAACTTCTCTTTAGTTGATCACTCGATTCCAAGCCAATAACCCTCTGTGGAACTCAATAATCCCTTACTGAGTTCAGCAAAGGAAGCAAACTCCATAGATTCCACTATGTTCACATTAAGCTGATGCTGGTCCGAATCTATTGATTTAAAAAATAACACAGCTGAAGAGAGAAGGATAGTGCAAGTTAATGTCCTTTCGGTTTTACTTATTGTTGTCAGCAACAGAAACATTTATTCACACATATTAAGTTTTCTTGATACCTTTGACTGTCAGTAGGCCTGATAAGAGGTGTAATCAACTCTCAAGGCAACACTGAAGGACAGAGCCTTTTAGTTATGCATGTGAAGCAACTGCACAGAACTGGGCCTCACCAATCAGCTCTCTAATGGAGAAGTGTGTAATGGAACCTGGTCCATGGGCAGATAACTCAATGAAAGCAGAGAGCTCACTATTTAGTGGAAGATCCTTGCTCCTGACACACAAAGAAAATGAAAAGTAAAGAAAAACATAATAGAAAAAAGGAAGAAAACAGAATGAAGGGAAAGATATTAAAGGTTGGTATATTTTCTCAATAAGGACTGCAACTTTAATACACTTTACGGAATATAAACGAGAATGTCTTTATGATCACAATTTTAACAAATTCAGAAGGGCATGGAGTAATGCACATCTCTAAATACATGCAAAAGCATTGATAACTGGTCTCCTAGTACCGATTTTTGATGAAGTATAGATTTACATCACTGAAATTAAACCATGGTAAATTAGGTCATTAAGCTTTGTTTTGTTCTTTCAGACATGGGTAGTCAGCAGGACATGTAAATAATAACTTTAATGACACCAACAAACAAGAATATTTAGTAATTCTGAATATTCTAAAACAAGTGGCAAGCATTAAAGGACATCACGTGTGAACAGAACTCTCAAAAGTCCAAACAATTTTAATCATTGATATCTTATCAAAGACACAGATGGTTAGCCTAAGCAAAAGAGGACTAGGCTCCTCCACTAATTCTTAACATCTTGCTGATTTTATAGCAATCTCAACTCCACATCCCCTTCAACAAAAAGAAAAACTTAATCAGCAAACAAAGCAAAATTAAAAACTTAGGAGGACTTTCTCGTGATCTGTACTATCTATTTGCAATAAACCTTAACAGCAGCCTTTCTAAAATCAGAAATTAATTATATAAATTATAAATTGTATTACTTTCCATATATTGATTTCTTAGGTATTAAAACATATGGTATTGAAAACTACACCAGTTGAAAACCACTTTCAATTAATCTACAACATTTTACTTCATTTTAAAGTTGAAACTTACTTGTGTAATCCACCTTTTGTGTTCCCCATCAAGCTGACCAATCAGTTTTTCAGCTGCTTCTATGGTCTCCTGAGCTTTATTTACTTCTGCTTCCAACTTAGCTGCTTCAGTTGTTCTGATCTGGAATCTGTTAAGTAAATGTTTTTAAGACAGTGATAAGGGACTAACTAGATAAAATGATTACTGAAAGAGTGAGGAGACAGCTTAGATGTTTATTTTCACAGTGAGCTTTACCCTAAAGACTGATTAAAACA
Source organism: Hemitrygon akajei (assembly GCF_048418815.1). Lineage (NCBI taxonomy): Eukaryota > Metazoa > Chordata > Chondrichthyes > Myliobatiformes > Dasyatidae > Hemitrygon > Hemitrygon akajei. The sequence continues at coordinate 150,208,328 of NC_133127.1, read as the reverse complement.
GTCATCACTGCTTCTTTTAAGGACATATTCAATAAGTAACAAAATGTGATCATTTACAAGGTAATAGGGAGAGGATTATTAAATTTGGATTGTTGTGGAAGAGATAATATACTATAGTTTTCTCTTGTATTGCAAATTTCTAAGCTTTATTTTTATATAATTTTGCCTTCTATTTCTCAGAATTTAATTCAAATAAGTTTACTTTTCTTTAAGTTCAGCCACTTTCTGTCCCACACTTTGGAGCTTGATTTCCAGATTTTGTTTTCTTTCTTCAGTTTTATTTAGGTTTCTGTACAAGAAGAAGATAAAAGTAACTCAAGTGCACACTATGAAAACCAAAATACAACACTCAATTTATTTGAAGTACTATTAAATGCAACATTGTATTAATGCAGCAGGTTTTTAAAATGACAAACTTCATGTTGAAGTGTTATGAAGAAAGATGCTGAGCTACATGAAGAGTACATTTGAAACAGTTCTAAGTAGTTATCATAATTTTTTTTTACATTCATCCCCCTCCACTTATTTCATATTCAAGCAATAGGCTTATTTGATTTCACGAATGTTATAACATTCCCATTTGGCATTTAATTACATCCTGTTATAACAATCTTGTAATCAAAATGGAGGAAGAGTCACAATACTCATCAACTTGACATTATCTAACTTACTTATCAATGGACCCAATGTTGCATTCAGTTTTCACCCTCTCTGTCATTGTAGAATAGAATGATCAACTCGCCAGAAACTTGCAAGCCCGAAGTCTGAGATTAAACTGATCAGGTCATAGAGTATTTCCTAAGCAATGTACTATCTAAATGTCACTGAATTACTTATAGTTTATGTCAGCAAAAATGTTAAAAATCTTAAAATCACTAAGAGCAATGAATTAATTGTGGACTTCAGGAAGGGGAAGTCAAGGAAATACACTGCAGTCCTTATTGAAGGATCAAAAAAGGAAAGGGTGAGCAGTTTCAAGTTCCTGTGTGTCAACATCTCCTGGGATCTATCCTGGGCCCAACATATTGATGCAATTACAAGAAGGCATGGAGGCGGCTATATTTCATTAAGAGTTTAAGAAGATTTGGTATTTCACCAAAGACCCTCGCTAATCACTACAGATGCACCATGGAGAGCATTCTAACTGGTTGCATCACCATCTGGCGTCATGGGGCCACTGCACCAGATTAGAAAAATCTGCAGAAAATTGTAAACAAAGCCAGTTTCATTAATGGGCACTAGCCTCCACAGGTTCCAAGACACCTTCAAAACGTTATGCCTCAAAAAGGTGGCATCCATCATTAAGGGCCACGATCACCCAGGACATGCCCTCATCTCATTGCTACCATCAAGGAAGAGATATAGGAGGCTGAAGATACACACTCAACATTTCAGAAACAGCTTCTTCCCCTCTGTCAACACATTTCTGAATGGACAGCAAACCCATGAACACTACCTCAGTGTTTTTCTCCTCTCCTTTAGCAGTACTTATTCAATTAGAATTTATTTTATTATATATACTTCTTATTATAATTTATAGTTTTTATTATTATGTATTGCAATGTACTGCGGCTGCAAAACAAAAGTTTCATGACATATGCCAGTGGTATTAAATCTGTTTCTTAAATTATGCACATTCTGGGATTGGTATTTTGGACATTTCAATTTGAACAATTGTTTGTAAAGGTACATGAAATTTTCCAGAAATGTTGTGAGATTTCATCTTGATTTAGATAAACCTGAAGCAGAAGAATGATGTTTTGTTTAGATCGAAGAACTAGAGCTTTTGTAAAATTAATTTTTTACTTAAAATTCCATACACAGGATAAATTATTTAACAATAATTGATCTGTATTCTGTGATCAAGTGACTAACTTAGCATTACTTATTAAATCTCTTTGATTTAATTCTAAAGTTAAGCTTGGCTCAGTACACCTGCTAATTCAATATTGAGCATTGATTATCCTACGTGTGATTTATATTTAGTAGGTGACTATTCTGATCTTTGGACTAATATAAACCATATAAATTTATTCAGAAGATCTGTAACTAAAACAGGCTAATTTATGAAACACGTAAAATTAATGCCCTAATCCTGAATTACTCACTCCATCAACACAGCTTGTTCTTTTTCCAGTGGTTGAATTTTTTCCAGGACATAAGAATATTTCACATTAGCTCGAACCCATGCAGCCAATGGAGCAGCTGCAGCACTGGCACGCTTTGCATTCTGTAAATGCATAGCAAATTTATTAAATATTGCACACAAATCAATTCAATACTTAGATCAATACAACTGCAGGTCATATAAATAAATAACCAAGGCCTTCACTGTTCTGCCAAAGAAATTTTGTAAGCAATCATAAAATGTTGTTACCAACTTTTATTTCTAAATTGCAATTCATTTAATTGTCACTAATAATCTTCCATAAAAATCTCCTGTTATTATTGAGTATACCTTTGGGTCAAAAGAAGCGCTGTTCTTCTGCAAGAGTCCTTCTACACTCTCTCTGATTTCTTTGCTAATATTCCAGGCATCAAAGGTTGCAATCTCCTCTCTCACTCCCCGTTTTGCCAAGAAACTGTGAGGCCAAAGGTAAAATCATGCATTAAACTGCTGCTTCCTTTTAAAATCAATTGCCATTTTAGATAACATATTTCATAAATTATATTGCATACACACTATGCACCAAATTTATGCACCATAAATTTGTCCCTTCTATTTTATCCTGATTTAAGCTCTTTAAAAAAAAATTAGAATTTGTTGGGACCCTAAAACAGCACTAGTGTACTTCACCCATATTATGCCACTCTGTTTTAGGAATATAGAAGGCATTAGGGGTCAGATTTCTTATATTACTAGCATCTGTCTTCAGAGTTTTCATCTCAGGAACTCATACACAGGACAATCAGATTTCTTTCAATTACTGTAGACCGCTGTCAGAGGATAAGTTCATGCTGCATCTGTGCAGGGGGAATCTTCTTGTACAAACAACAGCCCTGACATAAAGTCACTAAAGATATGTCTGTCTGTCAGAGCTTGCGCAACTCGTCTGGAAGACATAATTATTGGTCACCCTGCATTGCAAGTTTTAAGAGGCACAAAATTTTAAAGGTTAACCCAATGCTACATTTGTTCTGTCTTTTTAGTTTACAATATTCTGATGTATTTGTAAATTGAGGTATTTTTTGCAGAATTGTGTAAACACCTCTCTTTGGTTGCTGAGATCCCTTTAATGCCCCATTTCAGTCTATGGTTTAATTAGTAGCTAGTTGTTGTCAGAGAATAATGTCAATATTAATTTAGTCAATGGGTATAAGAGAGAAAGCACCCTAATGTAAAAAAAATATAATCTCACAATTACAAACATTAAGCACATAAATCTGGAGATACATTGGATTCCAGATAATTGGGACAAGTCAGAACCAGTACATTTTGGCCCAATTAAGCGGCTGCCCCAAATAGCCAAAGTTGCACGATAGTATTTAAAAGATATATAAAAAAAGGACAACTACCAGTTAACTGAGTACCAATTTTATGTACTTAAATGAAATACACAACAAATTAGAACACTACCAACACCTTTACGGTACTATAAAACCGTGTATTAGCTCCCAATAGTTAATGGAGGAATTCATCTGCCATGTTCTTTTGATTAACTGTAAAACAACAAAATTAGCAGATACCTAGTGCAGTTAATGAACTGTCTTCATACAATTCTTTAGACAACTGCATCCTCCAATTCTTCATTATCATTGTAACATTGAAGATGATTATCAATACCTCAAATTCTTTGTCATTCCTAACTTGTTAAAGCAATGAAATCATTTCAATTTCAGTCCTGACTCTGATTATCAGAAGCCTTTAAAATATTAAAGTCAGTTACAGCTTTGACAGAAGACATTCATGTCTAAGGTCTTGTTGCAATTACAGCTTCATGGCCCAATTCAGCCATCAAGATCAGTTTTCATCATTCAGTCTGGGTAAGTGGAGGTTCCATCTGTGAAATGGGTGAGATACAGCAAGCTAAAACTAATTAAACATCTCATCACTGTTCTTGCAACAGTGAGGAAGAAAGAGTATTTACAAAATAAAACAAATAAATGTATTTAAGTCCTCTGAAACAAAAAATGACCTCAAAATCTGACGCAATGTTGATTAGAGGGGTCACATGCTGAGTTAGTAGAACTGTGAAATTTTACTCATTGGTTGCGAGAAGCAGTTCTTTTGAGATGGAACTCGGTTATTTTGATTCACAAAATACTAGAAACTTTCATCTTTATCTGACCTAGGACATCTCATCTTGTGAAAAACTATTGCTTCATGCAGAAAAAATGCTTCTCTACTTCAAAACATCTTTCAATTCAACAAATTCTTTGAGGCACAAAATGAAAATAATTTAATCATTGTCACACCTGTACCACCTATCTTACAAAACTTTGTTACAATTGACATAGCATGAGATTCAGTTTCACACATTCACACCTTTTCATGCTGACCCATGAAGTATCAAAAATACCCATCAGCCGCAATACTCCTTCCAAAATATCCCTGATGACATCAGGTGGCATTCGCAGTGACCGTATTTCTGAGAGTGCCTCTGGCTTTATATTTCCAACTGCTCGCCTGGCTTCATCTACATGAGGCTGAAAGACAAAAAATAGCTTCTATCTAATAGCTCAGAGAACACATGTAATGGGATGTAGAACAGTCATACAGCCAAGGAAGCACATCTTGGATTCAATCAGTGAACTGCATAGAATTAAACAAATGAAAATGAAATTGGAGTACAATTGCTCACAGTGCACAGAAGTAATGAATTAGAAAATCTGCTCTTTAGAACCAGATATTGGAATCTTGATGCCAATATTCATGTCTCAATGGTGGCTTCGGTTGAAAGGACTGAGATATACCATTTTGACACAAATTGTTAAAATGTTTAAGTACTGAATTGAATTGAATTCAAAATCAAAATATTCAACTATATAAGCACAAAAACTAAAACTGGAATTTCTGCACTTTCAGGCTCAGGATTTCCATGAATTTCTACAAAGTTGATCAACACTGTAAAAGTCACTTTTTTAAAACAGCAGTAGAATGGAAACTTCATGCAGTTCTCAGCCTGCTGAACCTGCACATGTCAGACCATGTGCAGATTCAGTGACTTGATTCATTTAAATGTACAGGAACTATGACAGGCATAATACACGTTTTTGAAAGATTAAGTTAATTTACATTTCTTGGAATAATTTTAACTATTTCAATTGATTTTTGGATTACTCAATGCCTTTTAAATGTTTAGTTGGTTCTGGATGTTTGTGAATGCCCGAGACCTTCATAAGCAAACTGTTTGACAGCTTTAAGAGGCAGTTCAGCTTGGATCATAACTTTCAGAACTGCCGAAGTGTTTTTGTGAGAGACACATTCTGACATCCTTATGCCACTCAGATCTTTGCTGATCAAGAAAGACATCTTTCTTGAGAAAATTCTCACAAAGTTACCTGCTGATGGAAAAGCAGGCATAGCAGTCAGCTTGTCCAAGAAAATTCCTGGTGATTCTCTGAAAAATAATTTCTATGTTTGAAGTTCAAAGTAAATTTATTATAAAGGTTTTCTATATCATAATATACGATGTTTAGATTCATTTTCTTGCAGCATATGGTGTAGTATACAGAGACATATACAGTACGTAATTACAATTTTTGATATAACACAAGATGAGACCATGTCAGAAGTGACTGTTCTTGTGAGTGTTAGCTCTCATTAATTCAGCTGTGAGTTGTTGCATAAGGCAATTGTGGATGTTTGTTTAAACTCTCATTTATATACTATCAACATAATACTTGGGAAATTGAACTATGATACCAGCAAATACATGAAATTAGTTGATTTTTTTTTTCAGTTACCTAGCTGAATTGAATTTCTTCCTTTATCATCTCAAACGATTTAATGACAAACTCTTTTAATCTTATGGAAATAGCTACACAGAAAATAATGAACATTACCTGGACATGCATAAGTTCATTGTCAATTACACCTTTACGCTTTTCGATTTTCACCACTTCCTCAGCTATCTTCTGCTTTATCTGTTCCATTTCAGTTTTCTGTTCACTTGCATTCTGTCAGGAAACCATTAAATTTAAACATTTGTATTAGTTTGTGTTGCCATTCCCACAGTAATATAGAACCAAATATACAGAAAATAAGTATCATCAAAAAAGCAAGCAAAACATTGCATCATCATTGTGCCAATTCGTGACCTGTGCAAAATGGTATAGATTTCCCAATTTCAACAAATTTTCCAAAATGAAAAAAAAAATTAAGTTTCAGCTTCCCCAACTTTTCCAAATTAATGTTACATCTCTTATCCTTGGTATTATCTGGTAAATCTCTTTTACACCCTTCCCAGAGCCCTGACATTCTTGAAAACTATGCAACACTCCAGCTGAGATCTTACAGCAATTTCCAAAATGTTTTCATGAGTTCTCTGCTTCTATATTCAATGACTTGATTTATAAAGTTAAATTATAGACTCAGAGAAATTAACAGTTGGGAATGAAGCAACATATGTTGCTTCATTCCCAACTGTGCTGATCATAAAAAGAATTATTCTGCCTGGTTTCACTTTCCAGCTCTCTGTCCATAAACTCAAGAGATTCAACAGATGCTGTAATTCAGAACAAAATGCTGGAAGAACTCAGCAGGTCAGGCAGCACCTATGTAAATGGATAACAGTTGACACATCGAGACCCTTCTTCAGGGCTGGAAAGGAAGGTGGAAGATGCCAGAATAAAAAGGTGGGGGGAAGGGAAGGAGGAGCAGCTAAAAGGTGATAGGTGAAGCCAGGTGGGAAAGGTAAAGGGCTAGAGAAGATCTGATAGGAGAGGAGAGTGGTCTATGGGAGAAATAGAAGGAGTGGCACCAGGGGGAGGTGATAGGCAGGAGAGGAGAAGAGGTAAAAGGCCATAGTAGGGAATAGAAGAAGAGAGAAGGGAGAGGGGAAAAATTACCTGGAGACCATTCACCTCCTCCCTTTACCTTCCACCTGACGCAACACTTCACCTGCGAATCTGCTAGTCATCTATTGTATCTGGTTCTCCCAGTGCAGCCTCCTCAACATTGATGTGACATGAAGTAAATTGGGGAGGTCGTATTCTTGAGCATTTCTGCTCCATCTGCCAAAATCAAAATTTCTCAGTGGCCAACCGTTTTAGTTCCTATTCCCTTTCAACGTTCTGATATATCGATCCACGGTCTTCTCTTCTGCCACTCTCAGGGTAGAGGAGCAACACCTCATATTCCGACTAGGTAGTCTCCAAGCTGATGTCATGAGCATCGATATCCCCTTACAGTAATTTTTTCCCTCCCCTCTTCCCTCTTCTTCTATTCCCCACTCTGGCCTTTTACCTCTTCTCCTCACCTGCCTATTACCTCCCCTTGGTGCCCCTCCTCCTTCCCTTTCCCCCATGGTCCACTCTCTTCTCCTATCCGATTTGTTTTTCTTCAGCCCTTTACCTTTCCTACCCACCTGGCTTCACCTATCACCCTTTAGCTGGTCCTCCTTCCCCTCTCCCACTTTTTTATTCTGATGTAATTCCCTTCCTTTCAAATCCTGATGTACTGAAACTAGACAGGATTCAAAGATTGACAAAAATGATTCAAGGATTGAATGACTTGTCATGTGAAGAGCATTTGATGGCTCTGGGCCTACAATCACTGAAATTCAGAAGAACAAGAGATGACCTCATTGAAACCTATCAAATGGTGAAAAGCCTTGATACAGTGGATGTGGAGAGGATGTTTCCTGTGGTGGGAGAGTCTAAGACCAGACGACACAGTCTCAGAATAGAGGGGCATCCTTTTAGAATGGAGATGAGGAGGAATTTCTATAGTCTGAGAATGGCGAATCTATGGAATTCTTTCCCAAAGCAGCTGTGGAGGCCATATCTTTATGTATATTTAAGATAGGGGTTGATGGATTCTTGATGGCTAGTACCTTGCTTCAACACCATGGGTCCTTTTCTTGTTTAGCAGCCTCAAGTGTGGCACCTTGTCAGGTAAATGATGTCCACTAGCTCTCTGCTACCCAAACTTCACACTATTGTTTCAAAGAATTCTAACATTACTGAAAGGCAAGATTTCCCCTTAACACATTGTGATAACTATTTTGTCACATTCTTCCAAGTACTCCATAACTGCATCCAGCATCTGGACAGTATAAACACCTATTTTAGACCATTTTTTATTGACTGCAGTTCCACCTTCAATTTAGTATTTCCAAATAAACTCATCATCAAACTCTTAAACCTGGGATTCTACACCTCCCTTTGCAATTGTACCCTTGACTTACTGACCAACAGATTACAATCAGTAAGGATTGCTAGCAACATCTCCACCACAATCATTCTCAACACTGGTGCTCCACACAACATTCGGGCCTCAGCCCACTACTCTACTCCTTATGCACTCACAACTGTATGCTCAAATTCTGCTTTAACTCCACCTACAGTTTTGCGGATGATCCCACTGTTAGGCCATATGTCAAAAAACACAATGAGTTTGAGTACAGGATTGAGAGCCCGGTGACATGGTGTCATGATAACAACCTTTCCCTCAATATCAGCAGAACTAAAGAGCAGATCATTGATTTCAAAAAGCGGGACAGTGCATTTGTCTCTGTTTACATCAAGGATGCTGAGGTTGAGAATACTGAGAGTTTCAAGCTCCTAAGAGTAAACATCACAAATAGCCTGTCCTGGTCCAACTACACTGAGGCTAGAGCCAAGGAAAGATCACCAGCACCTCTACCTCATCAGCAATGCACTTTCTCTGCACTGTAATACTTCATTCTGCACACTGTTATTGTTTTGCCTTGTACTACCTCAAGGCATAGTTGTAATGAATTGATCTGTATAAGCAGAATGCAAGACAGAATTTTCACTGCACCTCCCTAAGTGAGACAACAATAAACCAATTTATCATTAGGACCAATTTGCCATCAGGAAGGCAAGTATATCATGATACAAGAGAACTTCCATCTTGCACCCCTTATATAGAACGCTGGACGAGAGCCACAGGGAGATAGATGGGAGATGAACTCAGTGAGATATGCAAAATTCTGTGGGTAGTGATAGGACAGATCCAGAGTTGATGTTTCCCTTGGCTGGTGTCTGGAAATAGGGACTGTAGCCACACAAATTGGAGGCTACCCTTCAGGAGAAAGATAGGAATGATTTTTTTTCACTCAAGAGGCCAGAGAAACTTTGAAATTCACTACTCAAGAGGACAGTGGATATTTAATTAATGTGTACATTCAACGCAGAGTTTGAAAGATTTATGAATCTTAAGGAAATTGAGGTATATAGGTATTGTGCTTAAAAGTAATGCCAATATCAGCCATGATCTTATTCAATAGTGAAGAAAGCATAAAGGACCAAATAGCCTGTTCATGCATTATTTCTTATTTTCTTTAATGAAAGAATATCCAAGATGCAAAACGTAAAGTTAAGAGAAGTCCATTATCATAAGTTTGAAACATTTATGTAATCTGATATGAAATTTCATGAGGATATATTATATTCCTTTAGATGATTCTAAGGTAGTTCAGTGCACAGGTGAAATGTAATAGCATTTCAAAAATGAAATTCAACTTTGCTGCAGCATAAAATGAACAATAGAGATTTGATAACCCAGTTTACACCTCAGTCATTATTCTTCATTGAAATTTGAATAATGCAACTGCTCTAGGCCTCCAGACAACTCATAAACTCAGAACTCCTGTGGCTTATGGGCCTAAAATGAAATCATCCTTCATAAGAATACACTTTAAAATAGACTGCCTTCAGCAATCAACTGTATGGAATTGCTCTTAAAGTATGAAAACTAATTAAAAAGTTTGGGGTATCTGAACACTGCGGTTCCACTGCACAGCTCCCACAAACCTGCATTGATAATGTTATCTCTTGCAGAGCAGCATCAGCTTCCGCTTGCTTGGTTTTAAGTAAAGAGCTCTGCTTTGCTGCCTTTCCTTTCAGTTCATCAACAAGTGCTTTAGCTTCATTTAGCTTAGAAACTCCAGCCTGCATCAAGATATTTCAAACAAACTTTGAATGTTAATTTCATAATAATATGGTACAGAAACTTTATCATTGTGCAATAGCAAATTTAAATAGAATAACATAGTCCAGTCAAATACAATATAAGACAAATATTCCTTATTTTTCACATAATTTCTAGAGCTCTTCAAGAGGTAAAGTTATTGGGCAAGATCACACTGAAATCAGCAATTCCAATTGGAAAGACAGGAGTTCAGCTGCTGGAAATGAAGTGAGTTCTGGGTTTCTATGCATTCATTGAGTAATTTAGAAGTCCAGGACTTGCTGACATTCTGAGAGCTTAATCTGTCAGTGTTACTCAGCTGCACAGCCCACTCTGCCTAGAATTCCCCAGGATGCTAGAGAAAATGTCTCATTGATACTGCATAGTTTGATTTTGCATTGAATCTGAGACCCTACTAATTCAAGAAGTGAGTTGAGGGCAAAGCTTTTGGAGGAAAAGGTAAATTATTATTGACATGTATTTAAACATTTTACTCAGGATCGTTTAAAAATATCAATGACTTGCTTTAACTATTATAGTTTGATTACATGTTTTTATAAGTCACTGAGACATTATTAAAACCAACAACTTTCACAAACCCCAGCCCGAACACAGATTCTTTAGATCCAGCCAAGGTAAATACTGGTGTGATGAAATGTCAGTTGTTTGAAGCACTAAGATATCATGAATTGGCCCATAGAATTTAGAACTACAGTAATGGTAAGCAATTTTAGTTATACTATTCAAAATAAATAACTCAGGTGCATAGTTCCTTTTTTATCTATAGCTTAATTAATTTCCAATTCAGAATTTGCTTAAAAACTGAGAGTTAAGTTGATCGACCTCAACATAAAGATGTCTGTGTCAGCTATCCACCACTGATTAGATAAATAAATCAAAACAGTAATAATCTTGATTGAGTGACTGACAGTCCCAATCATTATCAGTTACAAGATTAAAAGTATTTAATTTACTTATTATTATCTTTTCTTCCCCATATGGTGTGGCTCAGATAGGTTATTTTAATAATATCATAATCACTAATCATGTGACTAGCAGAAATCAATCATATTAAAGAATCATATTTTGCAAAATAGCAAATTTAACTGTAAATATTTAGAAATTTTAGCTGAAATTTTAATTTATATGAAGAGGGAGATGTTAGTTGAAGAGACTCACTGAATTTCATTTCTTTCCACTGTAGATGGTTGGTATTGGGAGAAATTCACATTTGTAATGTTCTTAAAGACATAATTTATCATGGTTAACTAAAGTACAAGCTCTTTTTTTTGACAATTATCAAGTTATATAATTGTCAACATTTGAATTTCAAAGTGTTATGACCTATTTTAGGTACGTGATCAGAGGCACCATTCCTAACTTAAATTCTTGAAAGGCGTCAAATTCAATAATCACCATATCAAAAAATGGCACCAAAAGGCAACTTGAAAGAGTAAAATATTATTGCTAATGATAGTAACCCAGGTATATTACCGTGTCAGGTATATACGAGGAGTGATTGATAAGTCCATGGCCCAAGGTAGAAGAAGTCAATTTTAGAAAACCTAGCACATTTATTTTTCAACATTGTCCCCTCCTACATTTACACACTTAGTCCAGCGGTCGTGGAGCATACGGATCTTGGACCTCCTGAAAGTCTCCACAGATGGCTGATTGATAAGTTAGTGGCCTAAGGCAGAAGGAGATGAGTTATACAGCTCTCGTTACATACACATGCAGGTCAACTCTTTGAGTGATTATGCAGAAAGTTTGAAGTTAATAACTCATCTCCTTCTACCTTAGGCCAAGAACTTATCAATCATCCCGATGAGTTATTAACTGATGAGTTATTAACTTCCAACTTTCTGCATAATCACTCAAACAGTTGAACTGCATGTGCATGTAAAGAGAGCTGTATAACTCATCTCCTTCTACCTTAGGCCACAAACTTATCAATCATCCCTGCTGCGGACACTTTCTGTAGGTCCAAGATCCGTATGCTCCACGACCGCTGGACTAAGTGTGTAAATGTAGGAGGGGACTATGTTGAAAAATAAATGAGCTAAATTTTCTAAAATTGACTCCTTCTACATTAGGCCACGAACATATCAAACATCCCTTGTATATTACTGTATTAGTTAGTCAAAGTAGTTTCATAAAATAAAAATGACCTTCAATTTTGAATTATTTAGTAAAATAAATTAGAAAAATATTAGTGATTCTGAGCTTTCATGAGAGAATATATACAAGTGTGTCACTGCACATACAAAAATATGCAAAGGAGAAACAACTTCTGGAAAACAAATCACAGCATAAGGGATAAGGGATGGCCAGTCAGGACAGAGTTGAATGGAAATTTCTTCACCCAGAGGGTAATACATCTTTGGAGTTCTCCAGAGCTGTTGAAAATCAGTCAATGAGCATATTGAAAACATAGATCAATTATATAGTCAGTATAAGCTAGTGGTAGTCTAATAAAAGATCTTTCATTATCTTATTGAATGGCAGAGCCAGTGCAAGGGGGTCAAATGACCTTTACATTTATTTTATTTAGAGATACAGCATGATAATAGGCCCTTCCAACAAATGATGCCGCACTGCCCAATTACACCCGTGTAACCAATTACTCTACTAACCCACATGTCGTTGGAATGTGGGAGGAAACCAGAACACTCAGAAGAAACTCAAGCGGTCGTAGGCAGAACTCACAAACTACTAAAAGACAATGGCAGAAATGCACCTAGGTCACTGGTGACGTAATACTATTACACTAACTACGACACCACCGTGCTACACTGCTCTGCTTTAATGTATGAATTTAAGAAATCTACTGGTTATGGATTGAGTACAAGTTGAAAATTATTGCCTCTCCAGCCCATTAATATTTTATAATTCCTTTCTGGCTTGCACATACCTGTAAATGACTTTGCTTTTGCATTAGATCAGTTTTCTTGGTATTATAGATGGAGCTGTATGTATTCAAGAAAATCATGTATCTGTGGGGAGTAGCTCCATATGCTCTGCAAGACTCGTGAATCATAAGGAAAGACTTTGTTAGATCATCAGCACCTGCAGTCAAAGCAAAACAAATTTGTATTTGTACAATATTCTAGAATATTTCTATTAAAATGCAAAAAAAAACCTGTTTATATAGTATCTTACTTTATTTGAGTCATTTACATAAAGCATCCAACCAGAAACAGACTATCTCTACTGGGTGAAGAAAGATTGTTGGATTACACTGAGGCTCAGGTATCTGGCTGCTTATGAAGCATTAGACGCATACACGGTAGAATGTCCTCTGCAATTGTCTGCAACGTCAGAGAGTGGAGACCCTAAAGGAAGGGTGAAAGACTGGTTCAGAGATCAAAGAGGGTATCACAGGAGGCAAGGCAAGAGGACTAGACTTGGAAGCAGGTGAATCTGGTAGAAGGTAAGGGGTCAGGTATTGGGCAAGAGTGATCATTGAGACTGTGATTGTGAAAAGGGTAGTGTATAATGATCAAGAGTATTTGGGTACAGTTAGTGGACAGCCAGGAGGGCTGGAGATGTGCTCCTTAGCTCTTGCCAAAGTGGCTTCAACCTTCTGGTTAATTGTTTCTTGTTAAAACTCGAAAATATGTGTTGATATCATATGCACAGTAGAATTTTACTTGCCCTCCTTAACAGTCTCTGTAAAAACAGGAGACTACATGAACCAAAGTGCCATCAACAATTGTGGCCCATGGTCTAATGCCCCAGTCTGAAAATGGCCTTCCAAATACAAAGATATATGCATCTATGATTTTCTGTATATTAATCAAGATAGCCTTTTTGATAATGTATCTGTACTTTAAAACACTACTTAAAAGCTGTCAAATAATGTTTGCCTTAAAATAATTAGTTAGCAAATAAACTGAAGTTAATTTTCTGAGTTAGAACCATTGAACACTACACTACAGCACAGTACAGGCCCTTCAGCCCTCCATGTTGTGCCAGCTGATATAATCCTTAAAAAAAAGTACTAAACCCACACTACCCCATAACCCTCCATTTTTTTTTCATCCATGTGCCTGTCCAAGAGGCTCCTAAATACCCCTAATGTTTTAGCCTCCACCACCATCCCTGGCAAGTCATTCCAAGCACTCACAACCCTCTGTGTAAAAAAACCTTACCCCTGATGTCTCCCCCAAACTTCCCTCCCTTAATTTTGTACATATGCCCTCTGGTGTTTGCTATTGGTGCCCTGGGAAACAGGTACTGACTATCCACCCTATCTAATGCCTCTCATAATCTTGTAGACCTCTATCAAGTCCCCTCTCATTCTTCTACGCTCCAAAGAGAAAAGTCCCAGCTCTGCTAACTTTGCTTCATATGACTTGTTCTCCAAACCAGGTAACATCCTGGTAAATCTCCTCTGCACCCTCTCCATAGCTTCCACATCCATCCTATAATGAGGAGACCAGAATTGAAAACAATACGCTAAGTGCGGTCTCACCAGAGATTTGTAGAGTTGCAACATGACCTCTCTACTCTTGAACTCAATCCCCCTGTTAATGAAGCCTAGCATCCCATAGGCCTTCTTAACTACCCCATCAACCTGTGCAGCGACCTTGAGGGATGTATGGATTTGAACCCCAAGGTCCCTTTGTTCATCCACACTCTTAAGTAACTGACCATTAATCCTGTACTCAATCTTCTGGTTTGTCCTTCCAAAATGCATCACCTCACACTTCTCCGGATTGAACTCCATCTGCCATTTTTCTGCCCAACTCTGCAGCAACTCTGCAGTTCTGACTCTAAGCCTCAGCTAAGGCACACATTGATGGAGTTCACAATGTAAACTAAATCCTGTAAACAACTCTGATGACTTGATACTGTCACAAAATAAATAGAATATATTTCTATTATTTTATCAATATCCTGATGTGATTTTCGAGAATAAAATTCTTTCAAAATGTCCATGAAGTACCATATCCAACTGCAAGTGCACTGTCTTACATCACTTGTTTTAAGTCAGTGCACTCACTTTGCTTTAGGCTATAGTGGGCAATCTCCATTCATCAGGTTGCTTAAGCAAATTATTGTACTGTTCCAATTAGCATCAATGGCCCCAGGCCCGTGCAAAAATTGGTCAAAATTTCCATAAAAGACCAGTCTATTTCTGGATTCAAAATTATCTTTCATCTTCATTATCATCACAATATCAACAGAAATAATAACAATGAGGCTTTGATTTTAATTTACATTAATTAAGGTAATAATTTACTACATGCATTACGACATTATTGGTTATAACCACACTTCAAACTGCTTAAAGCTAGAAAGCTGATGAGTGATGAGGATATTTCATGCCTCAATACAACAGACTACAATGCACATTACCTAAATGTTTTACAAACACAAAGTAATAGAAGCTTGGTACAATATTATTATTTTTCTGTTGCTATTCTGAATATAATTGAATTTTATACAGCTGTCATTGCCAATTTTTGAAAGTTATAGAGTCAAAGAGTCACAGAATGATATAACATGAAAACAGGCCTTTCAACCAACCACGTCCATGCTAACCATCAATCATCCATTTACATAATCATACATTAATTCCATTATTCCCACCTTTGCCCCATTCTCTTCAATTCCCACCAGGTTCTACCAGTCATCTACACACTAAGGGAAATTTAAAGCAATCAATTAATCTAACAGCACACGTACCAAAGAAAATGGAGGAAGCCCTCTCGGTCACAGAGTTCATACAAATCCACATAGACAACACCCGAGGTAAGATTGACACAGGTTTTTATGAGGGAGTGCCACTGTATCATCCTGAAGATAAGTTCTGTATGGTGGGCAGTTCTTCTGACGATTCAGCTCCATTATATAAAAACTGACTAGTGGTTCAGACAGCATACCAAACTAATATGATAAAACAAAATTCTACACTTTTTAATCTTTGTGAACTAAGTTAACTTGAAGGGATCTACTACTGATTTTTGACTCAGAAGGGGAAAAAACAATGATAAATACAATGCTAATGACAGAGCAAAATTCTTCCATCTGAATATTGAAGTAACTTGTGAATTTAGCACAAGAATACAAGAAAATAGGAGTAGGGGTATGCCAAAACTATTTAGCCTCTCTTGATAGGATAACCCTCTCATCCCCAGAATTAGCCTGCTAATCCGTTTTATATTGCTCTAATGTCATTGTATATTTAAGGGGACCAAAACTGTATTTATTATTCTACATGTGGCCTCACCAACACCCTGACCAGTTGAAAGAAAATTATGAACTTCCCATTATGGGGCTACTACGAATACGATCGCAATACATCAAGGCTTAACCATGATTTAGTGTCTGGTTGTCAAGGTCTCAGGTCCCAATACAGAAGAAGCAGAAGCTATGAAACATTTAAAAATGGAAATAGAAATTCTGACTAGAAGCCATAGTAACAATATTCTGAGTTTTGGAAGCCCAGATTATCACCATCAAGGCTAAGGGTATCATTGTTTAAAGGAGTAAAAGAAAAACACAAACAATCAAATAGAATGCTGTTATTGCAGAAACGCCACTCAAGCACTGTGATAGCATAGTCATAACAGATCAATCAAGTATCCCCTTTGAGTATGCAGTGAAAAAGAGTAACACTGTACATGTCTGGGAGCATGTAAAATGTGTGAAAATTTACAATTTAGGAGCAGAGCATTTAAAATTCATTGCATATATTGCAATATCACGTGATTTACTACTAAGTCCAGACAAGCTGAACCATTTCCATCACTGGTATTTATAACCCAGTTACTGACAATTATAATGAAGCATTATTTAAGCAGTTAAAGACTATATATTTAAAGAAAATTTGAAATCTAACTTTAATCCAAATATTATAATATGAAATGGATGAATAGTTATATCTGACTACAAGCTCCAAACCTACCATGAAAAAAAATCAAAATGTACATGAAGCTGCCAGGAATAGAATTGTAACTTATATATTTGATAAAGCATTAGGTTCACAGTGAACTAACCAGAAATTGAATTTTTACGTGATTTTCCTTTTGTCTCTTGTCTTTTGTCTCTTGAAAACAACATATCAGGAATCTGAAACAAAGAATTTTCCTGGATATTATTAACCATTCACATTGATTTTCATGACACTAATCTGTACTTATTTGTATCTAGAATTAAAATCACTGAAGGCAAATAAACAAAGCAATTAAGATAGAAATATGGCAGCAATGTTGGCAGAATAATTCAATGAACATTTTCAATGAATTAGCAAGTAGAAGTAATTGAATCTAAGGAGCGAGTGTGTGTTCACCCAATAACCTTTGGCAACAAAAAACAATTAAATTACTTAAACATAAAGTACACTGCAGATGCTGTGGTCAAATCAACACGTACAAACAAGCTGAAGGAACTTAGCAGGTCAGGCAGCATCCGTGGAAATGAGCAGTCAACGTTTCGGGCTGAGACCCTTCCTCAGGACTGGCAAAGGGTCTCGGCCTGAAACGTTGACTGCTCGTTTCCACGGATGCTGCCCGACCTGCTGAGTTCCTCCAGCTTATTTGTACATGTTAATCAAATTACTTCATGCTCTTGAAACAGATTGCTGTCATTTGAAATAACTTGCACTAATAGTTTGATCTTTGAGCATAATTAAAATACAAAATATTAGCTTGGCTATCAAAAAAATGGTCTAGATGGTCCTGGGTGAGCTCTCTGCCCAGCATCTGTGCCTGCCAGCATTTATATTTTCCAGGTGTAGAAGATCAGAAATCTATAACTCTCGCATATTCATTAGGTATGCAAGAGCAAGCACCAAACAGCAAGTAGGCCTCAGGTAACATAGATGTAAGCCCAGCCCCAGAACCTCCAGACACTGTGACAGCACAATGCTCTTTGACAGCTATAGTCAACACTTCTTGATAGTCAAAAAGTCAAAACAACTTTCTAAACAATGTTGCTTCTAATTGTTTTTATAGTTGCGTGGACCAACCATTGCTCTGAGCAGCCTGAAAACTGCATGACATTTTAAATATTATTTTTGTAATATGCATATCATGAATATTTCAAATGAAAATTGAAATAATTCAATAAAATGTAACTTATTTTACTTTACCAACTCATAAATTAAAATGTTTGCAAACTATTGAAAGCATTAAAAAGTATGGTACCTGCCCTTTTAAACAAGGACAGTATTTAAATAAATCGTGTACACCAAATTTCCCTGGCAAAATGCATCGAGACTTTCCATCCTCAAAGTTACTGTTTCACTTCTGGGTTCAATGGCAAGACCATCAGTGGGACAGATAGCCAAATACACCATCATCACCATCATGATGTTTTGCATTTCAGTGTTTGACAGCACACAGACAGAAATCAAAGAACTGCTGAAGTACAAATGTCTAACAGTCAATAGTTTACCCTTCAGAAATATTAGCCAGCATTACTCAGTCAATTATGCTTCAGGATATTCAGTTCAGGTTTGAAATATCACTACCTCTTTATTCATGAATGAGTCTTTAGCATCCTCAATTCACAACATGAAGCATCTTGAATGTTTTACAAAATGTGAGGATTGTTTTGCTCATAAGTTATTTCTACTTTACAATTAACAATATTCTGTGTTGTATTTGCCAGGTGCAGTATCTCCCTGGAGTACTATTGTGATTCTGGGCATAATTATACATATTGTGAGAAACATTTTGCTTCTCAAGTTTCCATTGAAAATAATTGCATTTAATAAATGCAAAATATGTAAATAGAGAATTTTCAAAACATTTATCTTCAGCTATACTTTCAAAAATTTTCCTTGTATTTAAGAGTAGTAACATGATAAAGTTGATTGAGATAACTGTAATTATTTGTTTAATTAGCATTCTGAAATCACAGAGTCAATCCATCATCACCTGTGAGACATCTACTTTCAAGGTCTGAAGTAACCACAAAACACACAAAACTATTTTTAGTTTGGTTGTAGTTCCTTTGTAAACTTAGTCACTGAGATTGGTTATAGCTTATGAGAATTGCAAGCCACTTGAAGTTTGATGTGGCACATCTGACCTCCTGCTCTGCTGAGCACAAAATCCAAATGTAGTTCACATTCAGATTCTCAGAATGCTGGATCTGGCCAGCTTAAAAGTTGTGAGATCATATACTTTAAAAAAATGATTTTGACAGTGCTAAGATGTCAAAGGCTAGTAGGATATTCTTGTGGGTGTTCCAGGGTAGGTCCCCACTCTGGCCTCAAGTATGCTAAATTATCTATCATGCGATGACTCATGAGACTTCTCACAGCTTAGCTGTCCCTCCATTTTGGGAATTGGTTAGTTCAGTTGGGTAGACTTGGCAGGCAATCAGTTCAGGGAACAGAACAGATCCAGGACAATCTAGCAAATCAAAAGGAAAATGTATCCATTTTTCTCCTTGCGCTCAAAACTTCCAGCTTAAAGATTAGAACCCCCATGTAAATGGAGCTATGTCCTGTCCTTAAAAAGTAGAACAAAACCAATGCTGCCCCTTAGTGTCCAATCAAAACTGCCAGCAAATTAATAAAAGCAGCTATTAACAGTGCTTTCATGTGGCAGTTACCAACAGCTAACCTTCAGGTTGTTGTTTATTCATTACATAGACAAATCTGAATTCCAGAGGGTGAGGTGGCAGTAATTGCCCTTAACATCCAAAGTTCAAAAATCAAAGTTAAATTGGTATCAAAGTACATAAGTGTCAACATATACTACCCTGAGATTGATTGTCATGTAGACATTCGCAGTAAATATAAAAAGCACAATAGAATCAACGGAGAACTGTACACAATAAACATGGGCAAACAACTAGTATGCAAAAGACAACAAATTGTGAAAGTACAAAGAAGGAAAAAACTAAATAAATAAATAGTTGAATAAATACATACACATATAGGTTGAGACATAAGATGTAGATCCCCGAAAGTGAGTCTATAAGTTGTTGAATCAGTTCAGTGTTGGGGTGAGTGAAGTGATCCCCTCTGGTTCAAGAGCCTAATGGTTGAGGGGTAATAATTGTTTCTGAATCTGCTGTGTGGGACCTGAGGCATTTGTACTTCCGTCCTGATGGCAGCAGTGAGAAGAGAGCACCACCTAGATGGTGGGGCCCTTTGATGATGGATGTTGATTTCCTGCAACAGTGTTCCTTGTAGGTGAGCTCATTCATGGACAGTACTTTACCTGTGATGGACTGGGCCATATCCACCTTGCCATTCAAGGGTATTGATGTTTCCATACCAGGCCATGATGTAACCAGTCAATAGAATCTATAGAAATTTGTCAAAGCTTTAGATGTCATGCCAAATCTTCACAAATTTCTAAGAAGGTAGAGACACTGCCATACCTTCTTTGTAATGGCACTCAGGACAGAGCCTCCGAAATAATAACGCTGAGGAATTTAAATTTGCTGATCCTCTCCACCTCTGATCCCCTAATGAGGTCAGGCTCATGGACCTCTGGTTTCCTCTCCTGTAATCAATAATCAGCTTTTTGATTTTGCTGACATTGAGTGATAGGCTGATGTTGTGGCACCATTCAACGTCCCTCCTATATGATGATTTGTCAGCACCTTTGATTCAGCCAACAACAGTGGTGTTGTCAAAAACTTAAATATGACATTGGAACTGTACTTAGCAAAACAGTCATAAGTATAAAGTGAATAGAGCAGGGGACTAAGCACACAGCCTTCTGGTGCACCTATTTTGATGGTGATTATGGAGGACGTGTTGTTGCCAATCCGAAATGACTGAGGTCTGCAAGTGAGGAAATTGAGGATCTAGTTACACAAGGAGGTATTAAGGCCCAGGTCTTGGAGCTTATTAATTAGTTCTGAGGTAGCATGCAAACTGGAGCAGATCCAAGTCATTCCTTAGGGAGGAATTGATATAATTCATCTTCAACCTTTCAAGCACTTCATCACAGTGGATTTAAGTGCTACTGAACCATAGTCACTGAGGCAAGTTACCATGTTCTTCTTGGGCACTGCTTTACTTGAAGTCTACTTCAAGCAGGTGTGTACCTTAGACTACTGAAATGAGAGGATAAAGATATCAGTGAACACTCCAGCTAAACGATTAGCACAGGTCTTCAGAACTCAATATGTAATCCACCTGGGCCATATGCTTTTCCTGGGTTCACGCTTTTGAAGCTCTCACTTTGGCCTCAGAGGCAAAAATCACAGGGCTATCAGGGGCTATGAGAGTTCAGTCAAAGCAAGCATAAAAGGCATTGAGCTTATCTGAGAGGAAAATCTTATTGTCGCATATGTTGCTTGGTTTTACTTTGTTGGAGGTGATAGAATTCAACCCTTACCACAACTGTCAAATGTTCTTCTGTCATTCAAGTTTGGTCCGAAATTGCCACTTGGCATGTAAAATAGCTTTCCAGAAGTCGTATCTGGACCTCTTGCATTTTACTTGGTCACCTGACCTGAATGCCACAGATCTGGCCCTCACCAGACTGTGGATCTCTTGGTTCATCCAGGGCTTGTGGTTTGGGAAGACACTAAATAATTTTGCCAGGGCACACTCGTCCACAAGTGACTTCATAAAGTCTATAACAACCGTGGCATGTTTGTTCAGATCCTCTGATGATTCCTTGAATACGGCACTGTCCACTGACTCAAAGGACCATGTCTTTGTTGTCCTCACACAGGAGCCTTGCTTTTTAGCCTCAATCTGTACGCAGATAGAAGGAAGATAGCCAGATAACCTGATTTTCCAAAATACAAGCTAGGGATGGAACGATAAGCATTCCTTATGGTAGTGTAGAAGTGGTCGAGTATGATTGGACCTCTGGTGCGACAGGTGATATATTGATGATAATAGGGCAGGAGTTTCTTCAAACAAGCCCAATTAAAACCCCAGCAGTAATTTGGAAGGTTTCAGCTAGGCTGTGTCTGATTTGCTAATTGTGACACATCAAGTGCTTGCTTCAATCTGTGTTTGGCGTAGTGAAAACTGCAGTTAGGATCACAGAGAATTCTCATGGTAAGTAGAATGAACAGTATTTGAACATTAGAACACAAAAATACAACTGCAGATGCTGTGGATCAAAGAATACAATGCTGCCTGACCTGCTGAGTTCTTCCAGCATTGTGTTCGTATTCTTTGAACATTGGGTGTTCCAGGCTGGGAGAGCAAGAGTGCAACAAGACCACTTTGTCTGAGTACCACAAAGAGTTAATCATGAAGCACAGACCCCGCCCCCCCCCCCCACTTGCCTTCTTCACATCAGCATTCCGGTCCATCTGATAGGTTGAGAACCCCTCAGCGGAGAGAGCCATAACTCCATAAGACAGAGAGCAGAACAATCCCGCTTTTCCCTCTGATACAGCATTTTTGTCCTTAGGCCCTCAGTCTTGTTCTCGAGTGACTGTACAGTTGCTAACAAGATGCTGGGGAGAGGAACTTTTATACCTCAACATGTTAGTCTGGCTCTTGTCTGGCAATGGTAATGGCAGATCTTCATCTGCTTAAAGGTGTTGCACCTGTATTCCTGGGAGTCAATTCCACAGAGTTCTTCAGAAAATCAGAAAATCACCTGTTCATTGAGACAGTTCAGAAGTACACTACCTTTGAACTGCTATGTGACCAGGCAGCACCTGTGGTGTCAAGAAATATGAGTATAATTGAGATCAATGGCAAAGAAAAAAGTGCCATTCACTGAAGTTATTTCTGTACAAATGTAGATGGTCAGAGCCATTGGAGATGAATCAACTAAGCCCAAGAAAAATGCTGCAGGGAAACGAGATTCCTCCAGACAGTTCTGTAGATGCAAAAAAAACTTCATCAATGAAGAATTAGAATCTAACATTAAAAGCATTATAGTCATCCAAATCCCATCAATAATGGCCTGAAAGTCACTCTTGACTAGAAATCTTCATTGGTCCACCATATAAATACAATGCTTTCAAAACCAAGTAAGAAGTTAGTATTCTACTCCTAAAGTACTTTGACACATCTACAATGGAATATTGGCTGAGGACAGTTCCATCAGCATTCAAGCAACTCAGTACCATCTAAAACAAAGCAACTTGTTCATTCAGCATCCCACCCCTCACCCTAAAATGAGTTTGGCTGCAAGTTCTAACACCATTCTGAAAGTCACTTACAGCAAAATCCCTGAAACTAAGAAGGGACCATCACTGAGCTATCACTATTTTGCATGTTAGTGCATACAACAAAGAACTCTAAGCTTCTTTCCTGTAAAGCAAATTGCTTATTGAGATAATTGATTAGAAATCTACATGCTATCTATGCCCCACACAGTTAATGTATACTGTACAGTATATAATTGATATTGTTTTCAAGCAGGTTTGCACAGTCAAGAAAGAAATGTAAAATAAATGTTCTCATATAACTTTTCCCCCCAAAAGTCAATTACGTTGAAAAGATGCAGCAATATCTTCACAGGAGCTATTAGCAGGGTAAATAGAATTTTAAAAATTACAATAATGCCATGTTCTTAAAATATTCTTCACTTACTTTCTTCATGCTACTATTAGTCCATCCCTCCATCCATTGTACTGCACATTTCTTGTAAAAAGCTGGGTTACTTTCACAGTTAATTGTAAAATTGGAGTTAGTGCAATCCATAATAAGGACAACATGTAAATTTTGCTGAATTCCTATAAAATAAAGTGAACATTTTTGAATAAAATTAATTACTATAGTAAAAAATTAGACAGGATTTATCCATATCACAATGCATTACTTAAAGAAAGACAAAAACAAGTGCAGCCTTTAGGTGACAAAAAATCTGAAGCTCCATGTCCATCAATCATTAAAGTGTCAATTACTAGCATAGAAAATAACATAGAAAGGATAAAAAAAAATTCAGACATTTATATTGTGAGAGCTAAATTACAAAAAAAGTCAGAATTGGTACAAAGCCTATCTTGTGGTGTTATGAGTGATGAAGAGACCTGATGGAAATGGGAAGCAGAATTAACCATCCCCCCCCACCCCGAGAACTATGAACTATTGCTGTTGCTATGCTGCCACTGAGAGAGAGAGATGACGCCCAGGCAAGAACATCTGCTGCAGATAAGAGGGAGAGAGAGACTGTTGATTAATTGTATTTAGACTCTTCTTGGATTATTTACCTTTCACTACAAGGACTTTACTTTGCTTGTTAACATTCCTCAGGAGACTGCAGGAGTAGCCTGATTTGATGGACACAGTCATTCAGAGTTGATGGATAGCTGAGACCCCGTTAGTAGGGATAAAAGACAGGTCGGGGGAGACACCCTCCAGATATGCCAGTGGACACTGACTGAGTGTTGTGAACCCACAGGAAGGTGGGGGTTTCGGAGACCGAATCAGGAGATCGGTCAATAAAGCTCACAGTGTGACAGCAGGGCCGGTGGGGACTTGTGTTCTTGAGAACTATTCATAAGTTGAAATAGGCAAATGCGTGGGAAAGAGACAGC
This sequence comes from Hemitrygon akajei, assembly GCF_048418815.1. NCBI lineage: Eukaryota > Metazoa > Chordata > Chondrichthyes > Myliobatiformes > Dasyatidae > Hemitrygon > Hemitrygon akajei. The sequence goes on along the minus strand of NC_133127.1, from coordinate 150,183,790 downwards.
TGTGATGGGAAAGAGAGCAACAGTGGTGAAAAACAGCCCACTGCCGGCTTTACCATGTCCAAGTATGTCTGTTCATCTTTCCAGCTCTGCTCAGATCATAAGTTGAGAGAAATTTTTTACCGTTGTGGCAGTTAAAATTAGAGCCAGCTCTTTCAGGAAGTAAGAAACACGCGAAGTGCAATTTGGAATCCTCACCCATAAAGACAATTGATAGGCCAGTTGCTAACATTTAAATTGAGAATGGTAGATATTTATTACCCCCAAGGACTAAGGGACAATATAAAAAGTTAGATACCAGATTAGCCATGACCTAGCAGAATAGGCTTAGAACTAAAGATTCTTCATTTATATGTTGACTTTCTATGTTGATTGAATGGCAGAACATACAGATTATCATGCCGTTCACAGCTTAAAGCCAAAGATCACAATATTTGGCTGTGTGCACCCATGTGTTGAGAGCTGCAACTATCAATTTGCTTCCAATGTTATTTATGTACATGCAAACCAAGCTATGTGCCAATTATTTTCTAAAGGCCATTAATGTACATTACATAATGCTGTAGAAAATAATAAGAGGCAGCTCTAGGAATCACTCAGAATGGACCACTGACTTAATCCATATACTAGGGAAAATACTCAATAATGCAACCACACGAGATGTTCTACACAGCAGTAGCCATAGAAGGGAAACTCACCTGTGCTGCCCCTATATTATTTACAGGAATAAATCTCTGGAATGAAAAATAATCTAATTCAAAAGTGCCAGAAATACTCAACAGATCAGGCAATGTGCATGGACACAAAAGTTTTTAAGTCATTTTTTTCTTTGAAATGAAACAATGAGAACATAAATAAATGTAAAATTACAACAGAAAACTATGATGACAGAAAATATGTGCTTTGAAGGTTAGAAGTCCTAATCATTTACTGAATACTTACAGTGCTTATAAAGGAAGAACAGATTTATTATTTTCTGACAAAGGGTCTTGAAGCTGAAACTTTGCTGCCTGAATAGCTGAATGATTCCAGGATTTTCTATTTCATTTCAGACCTGCAATTTGATCCACTGAATGCAGATGCTGTTCAGATGTAAGATGATGACAAGGCAAAACACTATTCTTTATCTGGATCAGTGAAGAGTGGGGAGGGAGAGCTTAAATATGAGAACTAGAGCAATTCTGGATGAGAGCCCTACCTGCCATTGATGGAGAGCAAGCTACAGTTAATGAAAAGCAAAACATCTCAGAGGCACTGGTATGGAAGTTGTCATTCAGATATAATGATGGAGAAACTGGGTGAATGGAATGGAGCGAGGTAGAAGGCATTGTCACAAGTTGTGGTCAAAGATTTCATCAATAATCAAGTAAGTAAGTTTTGTTAGCATGAAGTAAGCTTTGGAGTAAACAATCAAAAGTTATATGAATTGGGAACAAAGAAAATCTGCAGATGCTGGAAATCCAAGCAACACACACAAAATGCTGGAGAAACTCCAGCAGGACCTTACAGGACCTGCTGATGGGTTTTGGCCCGAAACGTCAACTGTACTTTTTTCCATAGATGCTGCCTGGCCTGCTGAGTTCTTCCAATATTTTGTGCTTACACAAATTAGAATTCATGAACATTTCAAAATGTTTTACCTGCAACATATCATTTTAACATCCTGTGGACATTCCAAATCAACTGCATTTTGTGGAAATGATGTAGACTAAACCAGAAATACATAAAAATCGCCAACCTTGATAGGCATTAAATGTAGAGCTGCATTATGGATATCCAACTAATTCCCAGAGTTCCAGAATTTGAAATCACAAATTTCCACTGGGAAATTTGTTAATATTGGTAGCTCATCCAAACCACAATAGCTACAGAAATTTGATACTGCTGTAGTGATTTTAAAATTTCCTTACTATAACTGAAGTAGTTAAAGATAGGTCCAAGGAATCCATCTTGTGAAGCCTGGTCTTTTAAAGGTGACAGGATTGGTTCCAGTTCTTCTGGTGTATAAAGGCCTGGCACTTCTCCTGATGTAAATGAAACAGATAAAAGCACTGATTTAGGCATCAATTCATTTTACAAGTGATATATCTACACAGTTGAAATGTAACTGCTGTGAGTTACATCTCTTGGGCAAAATTAAACAATGCATGTTACAGAATGCTAAACAAAATGTATATATGTACATATATTATAGTGTGTTCCTTTGGATAACAGAAGCTACTATAGCTAATTTCACAATTCCAAAGCTAATTTTCACATATGCTCTGTGTTCCTATATTTTTAGAAGATGGGATTTTGAAAGTTATTGCTTTGAATACTTGAACTTGAATTGTTTTGAGCAACAAAGGAGAAGACAGAATGCTAAATACAATAAAGAACAATAGTTGAAATATTTAAACTTCTAATTTTAAAATTAGTCAGGTCCTTTTTCAATGCAGAGGACAAACTTCATGGACTGCTAACGGTTTTACTTTGGAACAAGTCTAACTGGATAACTGGATCTTAAGACAAAGGTGTTTATTCCCTCTCCCTCCTTCTCCCCATTTCCTACCCTCTCAGAGGTAATTGAATTTATTTAACATATCAAAGGATTCTAATAATCAAACTTTTTTGTCTTGGACCACAGATTCAACAAGACAAAAAGGTGGTTACTCATATTTGTCTCACATTTCCTTATGACAAAGAAGGAAGCCATGCTGCTCAATCAGTCTCTCAAAGCCAGGACATCAACTCCATCTTTAACTTTCATTTTAACTTACCTCTTACACATTGTCATTAATAGCCCCACTGATTCTCCCACTGGCGACCAGGCTGCCCATAATTTTGACATAAAAGGAAATCATGGAACCAGTTAAACTAACAGCCAGCATGTCATTGAATTATGGGAAGAAACCAGAGCATTTGAGGAATGTCCATGCAAGCACAGAACAGACACCACCCAAGGCCAACATCAAATTTGGGTTGCTAGAGCTGTAAGGTAGCTGTGATACCCTACAATGAGTAATCAAGAGAAACAAGCACAGTGTTTATTCTGTCTTAAATGAGAAGAGTTTTATGCCAGAAGTGCTTGCAAAAGGATATGTGATTTTCATGTTATTTTGATAAGCCATGCAATCTATATTGTTAGATCAATCAGTATACAAACAACAGAAAAACTTAGTTTAGGAACTTGTCTTGATTTTTTTCTGTGACATACATTTCTAAACTGGTCAAATTATAATGTATAAAGATAGATATTTAGAGTATTAAATGGCTAGAAGTAGAAACTGAAAATCCGTCTCTGTAGCAAATAGGACCAATTAACTTAAACACATATCAATCATTTAAAATATGATTTAATAAATGAGGTATATTAACTGTTTTCTCTGTTCTCTGCCTCTTATATATTTAGCACTCATTTAAAATATTTGAAGGAAATTCAATTTGCAGTTTAATGCCAAATGACATAAAAGATAATTAAAAAGTAAGGGAGCTCTAATTTCCTGGCCAATATTTCTAAAACAGGTATTTTTACATTTCTCAAAAAGTATTTGTAATATCTTACTGTGTACAAATAGGCTCCTGTGTCTACCTTCATTACAACAGTGAGTCATGTCACCTACAGAAATTCTCTGATGACTCAGGTGTATAAAGGGAGGACAGGAGGATGAATACAGAGCCTTGTTGAAGGACTTTGTCAAATGGTGCAAGCTGAATCATCTGCAGCTCAACATCAGGAAGACAAAGGAGATGGTGATGGACTTTAGGAAGACCATGCCTGCACTGCTCTGTTACTGTTGATGATGAGGACATGGACGTAGTGAGGACCTACAAGTACCTGGGGCTGCACCTGGATGACAGACTTGACCAGACTCCAACATGGAGGCTGTGTACAAGAAGGGCCAGAGTCACTTCTACTTCCTGAGGAGACTGAGGTCATTTGGAGTATGAAGCCTCTCCTTCACATGTTAAACCAGTCTGTTGTCGCCAGTACAATCTTCTATGTGGTAGTGTGCTGGGGTAATGGCATTAACATGGGTGATGCCAACAGGCTCAATACACTGATTCGAAAGGCTGGCTCTGTTATAGGAGTCAAACTGGACACACTGCAGGCTGTGGTAGAACAAAGGACCCTACAGAAAATGCTGGTAATTCTGGACAATGTCTAGCCTCTATGTGCCACCTTGAGCAGAGGAGCACTTTTAGTTATCAACTAAACCAACTGCGTTGCTCCAAAGAGTCATTCTTACCCTCACCATCCATTAGGCTCTATCATGAGATAACCTACAGCCGGGGAAGAGATGACCCCCTTCTGTTAGACAGTTTGAGGTAACTTATTTTTTATTCTTTCTTACTTCTCTTCTAATATTTGTATATCTGTGCACTTGTAATGCAACTGTGATACTGTAATTTCCTTTGGGATCAATGAAGTATCGATCTATCTAATACACCAGGTACCTAATAAAGTGGCCACTGAGTGTATGTTTGTGGTCTTCTGTGAATATATAGTACTTCAATGTTTGACAATTTGTGCATTCAGAGAAGCTCTCCTGCACATCACTGTTGTAACATGTGGTTATTTGAGTTACTGATGCCTTCCTGACACCTTGAACCAGTCTTGCCATTCTCCTCTGATGTCTCTCATTAACAAAATATTTTCACCCACAGAACCTCAGCTAACTGGATCTTTCTTTTGTTTTTTTACACAGTTCTCCGTGAACTATAGAGACTGTTGTGCATGAAAATCCCAGGAGGTCAGCAGTTTCTGAAATACTCAAGCCACCCTGTCTCAGCAGATCAGGCAGCGCCCATGGAAACAAAGCCAATGTTTCAAACTGAAGCAGCAGAATACCACTTCACAAACTGCTGCATAATAAACAGAACAGTTGCTTGCTTCTGGTGCTTTGTAGTAGAAATAGTGTTAACAAGGGATTTACTGGTTCCATAACTTAATAAACCTCTTTCATTAAATCCTTACCCCACTGGGAAGCTTGAATGAAAATAATAAGTAAGATGACCCATATACGTACCAGGACAGGTACACAATCTATTAGACATACACGAGTGCACATCATCATTTTGGAAGAAAAGCAATACCATTTATTCACTGAAATAAAACTTCACCAAAGATAGCACAATAATGCCTCAGCATTTCAGCAGAGAATAACCTAAAGACTTCAGGACTATATTTGTTATTTTACCTAACTGAAACCTGATACATACCTGAAGATAGTAAGCTGTTCACCATCTCAAGGAATTGAGCATGAACAAACTGGAAGTCCTCCAGAAGCAACACTACCTGATGTCCTTCAAGACCTGCAAGCTGCATCACCTGGACAAACAGTTAAATTAAGAAAATTACAGCACATATATACTTTGATTGAAATGTGCAATAGAGATTCCTCCAAGTAAGGTTTAAACTTCATATTAGGATGTTGAGAACAATACAAACCCTCATTACGCAAGTAACAACAAAATTGCTTTGATTGAGCAAACTTAAGATTATACACAACTCCTGATTACTAGTTTAAAAGAGAATTAGACCTTTATTTAAAAACTCTTACAAACTGGATGAAAACAAAATATTTATGTTTTTTTCCTTATTTGCTAAAATGTTGCAAGTATTTTGGGAAACAAAGTTCAAGTTATCTAGTTTTAAATATATTCTGGCATCCTGACAAAGTTAGCATTAAAGATGGCAGACATTTCCGGGAGGGAGTTCCAGGCTTGAGGCATTGATAATGAAGGAATATTAATAAGTTTCCAGAATGGGATCTTATAACTTGAAGAGAGCTTGCAAGAAATGTCTACTGCCCTCGTCTTCCAGCTAAATGCAAGTTTAGAAAATGCCATCAACAAAGTCTTGGCAGGCTGATGGAGTACATTCTGTAAATCATACACATTATAGACACAATGTGGTGATGATGACTAGAGTGAACATTGATATTGATGGTCACACACAAAATACTGGAGGAACTCAGCATGCCAGGCAGCATCTATGGAAAGAATTACAGTCGATGTTTCAGGCTGAAATCCTTCAGCAGGACTTTGATATTGATGGTATTAGTGTTCTTACTATTGTTGGAGCTGCATCCATCCAGGCAAGTGGGAAATCCATCAGATTCCTGACATGCCTGAAAAGTGTGGAAAGACTCTGAGAACTGTTCATTGAGTTCCCAGTCTTTTCTCTGCATTTGTAACTGTGAAATTCAGAAGTGTATTCTTCTGCTTACCTAAGCCATAAAACGTTAATGTTTACATGATTGGGCCAGTAAAGTTTCTGGTCAATGGCGCAGAATTCAGAGATGGCAATAATTTGACAACTATACATATACACATTTCCGTTTTAAATGGGTATTTGCTGACACACTGTGGTGTATTCATTACATGCAACTTATCAGCCCATGCCAGAATATTGCCCATGTCTTGCTATACATACAGTCAGCCCTCCTTATCCGCGGGGGATTGGTTCCGGGATCCCCGCAGATACCAAAAAGCGCGGATGCTCGAGTCTCTTATTCAGCTGACCAGTACGGTGGTCTTTAGGACCCAGTGGAACCCCGAACCTTATTTAACCTGTCTCAGTGTGGTGGTCTTTAGGACCCAACGCAACTCTGAATCTGCAGTGTTTCTGTTCACGAAAATAATCACGATCACGATTGAAAACAAACTGGAAATAATAAAGCAATCGGAAAGAGGTGAAACGCCATCGGTCATCAGAAAAGCGTTAGGCTACAGTCGGTCAACGATCAGAACAATTTTAATGGAGCATGTGAAAGGCCCTGCCCCGATGAAAGCTACAATTATTACTAAGCAACGCAGTGGTTTAATTACTGAAATGCATGCGTTTCTTAAGTGTTTTATATACATAGAAAGGTAAAATGTATACTATATACAAAGACAAACGTTTGACTAACTGACGCTAAATAATACCGGATGTACCTGTTCGGACTTCAAATCCGACTTAAAGACAGACTCAGGAATGGAACTCATTCATAACCCGGGGACTGCCTGTACTTTTAAATCTTCTCTAGATTACTTATAATACCTAATGTAAGTGCTATGTAAACAGTTGTTATACTGTATTGTTAGGGAATAATGACAAGAAAAAAATAGTCTGTACATGCTCAAATAACGAGTGCTGGAGAGAGAACTTCCGAGTTTTCCCGATCCGCGATTGGTTGAATCCACGGATGCGGAACCGGCGGATAAGGAGGGCCGACTGTATCCATAAATACTTTAATTATCTAAGGAATTGCAAATGAAATGGAAGATCATGCAATCATCTGTGAATATTCCCAAATCTGACTTTATTATGGAGGGATTACTACTAAATCAGTTTAAGATGTTTTGGCTTCCAATGCTACCAGACATCCCACCTCTCCCTCATACTGATAGCGGCTCCCTGACACCCGCAAATTATATACAATATCCCAGAAATCGATTATTTTGAGAGCGAGCGAGAAGGGGGAGGGGGGGGAGAGGGAGAGGGAGAAGGTTACAGACGTAGCGAGAGAGTGACAGAGAGAGCATCCTGATTGGTCTCTCTTTCTGCTAAGTAGACCTATCAGTTTTCTCTGTGGTCGACAGAGCGTCGACCTCCCTCTCTCTCTTTCATTGTCCATCAGTTCAGTTTAGTGTCCTGCAGTGCCATAGCAGAGTGTTCCAAAAAAAGTATAAAATGTACTTCACCCCAGACTACACTGAAGTGTACCCCTGCCAAAAATAAAAAGGGGTCAAAAATAATGACAGTGTTGCTCGCTGCACTGTTTGCAACAGTGACTTTTCTATTGCCCATGGTGGGTTAAATGACAGTAAAAGACATGTTGAGGTGAGTTTAACAGGTGTCATTCTTTCATTAGCATAGCTAACATTATTTAAACTAGCTGGCTAGCTGCTAAGGAGTTACTCCTTTGATGTCCTACGTGATGAGGCCAAACTCCCTGTAGTCTTGCTTATTGAGTGCAGATTTGGACAGGATACAGGGAGATTCATAAGGATGGTGACTGAGATGGAGTGTTTCAGTTATAAGGAGAAAATGAGTAGGTTGAGCTTGTTTCTTTTGGAGCAGGGGACAGACTGAGGAGGGAACCTTGCAGAGGTATACAAAATTATGGGGATTAGAGAGGATATATGGTAATTTTTTTCATAGCAAATGCATTTAAGACTAAAGAACATAGGTTTAACCTGAGAGGTAAGAGATTTAGAGAGGATTTGAAGAAGATCTTTTTCACCCTGACAGTGATTGCAATCTGAAATGTACTGCCTGAGTAGATGGTGAAGGCAGATATTCTGACAAACTCTTAGAATCATCTGCATGACCACTTGAATCTCCAAAGCATGGTAGATTACGGTTCAAGTTCTGCTAAATTGTTTAGTACAAATAGATACTTCATGGTTGACAGGGATTTAGTGTGCCCACTGGCATATTTCTGTGCTGTATGATTCTATGTGTATAATTCTGGAATCACTGCATACTGTTCAGTCTGCAGGAAGGCTCTGAATGGTTTCCCTGCCTTTTTACATAATTTTAAGTTAAAAAAAATGCAGAGATATTTCATGAAGAAAAAGGAAATATATTGCTTTTATTTTAAAAATAAATTTGAGTAATTAATTAATTAAAATACAAAAATTGTGTCATGAATTAAACTACAAAAACAAAAAACCCTGGAGAAGTAGGAATTGTTAATCTCTTCAATTAAAATAACTAGAAAGGATTAATTTTATTTAAATTAACAGAAAAACAATGAAGTGAGAAGCAATTATATGATCAGAATGCATTTTTTCTTGAATGAAATTAAATTTAATTACTGCTGACAGTAAAAGGATGTGTATGTCATTATGGAACATTAACACTATACTAATTTTATAAGCAACATTGTGTATACCCAGAAGGCACCAATGAATCAGAATCAGAATCAGGTTTAATATCACTACATATGTCGTGAAATTTGTTAACTTTACAACAGCAGTCTAATGGAATACAGTATAAATAAATATAGAGACAAGAAACTGAATTACAGTAAGTTTATATCAGTCTATTAAATAGTTAAGTTAAAATAAGTAGTACAAAAAAAAAGAATAAAAATGTAGCGAGGTAGTGTCATGGGTTCGATGTCCATTCAGAAATCAGACAGCAGAGGGAAAGAAGCTGTTCTTGAATCACCGAGTGTGTGCCTTCAGGCTTCTGTATCTCCTTCTCAACGGTAGAAATGAGAAGGCATGTCCTGGATGGTGGGGGTCCTTAATGATTGATGCCACTCCATGAAATTGTCTTGGATACTACAGAGGCTAGTATCCATGATGGAGATGACTCATAATTTTACAAGTTTCTGCAACTTAATTCAATCTTGTGCAGTGACGACCGCTCCCCCCATTATACCAGACAGTGAGGCAGGCAGTCAGAATGCCCTCCACGATATTTTTGTAGAAGTTTGAGTGTTTTAGCTGACAAACCGAATCTCCTCAAACTCCTAATGAAATATAACCATTTGGATTTTCCAAATGGAAGACCAATTGAAAGTGAATCCAAAAGTCTATTGTTGATAGTTTAACTTTGTTTTTTTATATAATAAATGGTGGTCCCACAGTTGTAAAGAAAGTACAACTCATCTTTGTATATAATGGTATCAATTTATGCACTTAAGTGTAAATTATCTATAGTCACTAAAAAAAAACAAGTAAGTATCACTGCTATTGTGAACATCAGTCTATATGGTAAGTCAACAAAATTATTGAATGTATTTCATGGCAACACAAGTCTTCTACTTAAATTAATAAATAATATGCTCTTACTTACATGTTTTAAATCATTTTTGAACTGCTTGATCTCGTATCCTCTAGAAACTTTTGGTGTAAATAATATTGCTCCATGCATGTGACTGACTATGCAGGTGGCCGTCCTACGACCTACACCACTTCGTCCTGCTAGCAACAGCGAGCCTCCAGGACAGCTCAGCACTCGGTCTACTCTTGCCATGTAATCCAAAACCTCATGGAAAAGCAAAATATCCATCTCCCTGTTGTCTCTTCCATACTGAACAATACCCTATTAGAAAAATTTGAAAAGTTGACTGTAAAATAATTCTGCATTTATAAAATGCCATGTATTGCACCATATACACTAGCTGTAACAGACAATAAATTATAAGGATTACTATTAGATTAAATGTATCAACAATATATCTGGGTTAATGATTTACAGTTTCTGACTTGTCAATGACTCTCATGCAAGTTTATGCAATTTAGATCCCATTGTATAACTTGTGCAAAATGTCAATCTTACTAGCATGATACAAATGTATAGGAAAGATATGTCAGATAGTAAATTATTTACTGTGTAACCAAGGGTTTCCTAATCTGTTATTTACACTAAAGTGGAGTTGTACACATGGACCTCTTCAACACAATATTTTATTTACCATGCTGTATCAACACTAGCAACAATGCCTGAACTTCTTCATGCACTAAGATTCATTTAACTCTCTGGTTTCTCTAGACTAAATACTGCATTTTACAGCAGCAATTATAAATTACCTAGTCATTCACAGAAATATAACTTAGTCAATAATATGATTTTTCAATCACAGTGATGTGAATGGGCTATATAATAGAAGATTCAAAAAGCAGAGCCCAAACATGCTAATATTTCCTCATCAACAGTGGAACTGTGCGTTCCTGATTACATATATCCTAAAATGCCAAAGGAAGTTCATGAAGAAAGTATGAACCTTGCGTCAAGAATTTTTGGAAATTCTGTAAAAATGAAAGTTCTTTTGAGAACTAAAGAGGGCTAAGTTCTAAAAAGGGAACAAAAACATGATGAGAAATTACAACAAAATTAGCTTAACTTTACTTGTTAGTTTACTTCTGGGCTTGTAAATGGAATTAAGTTACTAAGCTATTGCTAAATCAAGAGTAGACTACACAAATTTCTTTGAGAAAATAACAGTGATAATAAAAGAAATGCAGTGAATGTGCTCTATACTCAGTTTCTTCTACCTCCACATATAAGTCAGTGAGCATAAAAGTGGAAATAATTCACTCACTATGATCACGAATGAAGGACCTTGATAGGAAGTTTCTAAATACATAATGATCTGGTTGTTGAAATTCATGTAAGAACAATATTACTAAATTGAGGGATAATGCACTTTGTAGCAAAGACTGCATAAGAGAACTGGCAAGAATACTCATACATCCATTGCTGGAAAATGCAAATTAGAAATACTAAACCACTGGCTTAGCTGAAATTATCACCATTTTGTGCATTGAATAGCAGGCTAAAAATTATTCTGATAGAATTTATGAGTCATCTGTCCCAAAAATGTACCCGAAAGTGGTTTTCTTAAATTGTGTCAAACCAAGATGTTTCAGAAGCAATTTTAAATCTTGTTGCAGAACAGAAATAAGCAGACATTAGAAACCTCTAAACTTGTAAATGAAATTCACTCACAAATTAAGAAATTGCACCTTATGGAAAAACCTACAAGACTTTTAAGGCTCAGATTTACATAAAATATAGAACATTATAGCACAGTACAGGCCTTTCAGCCCATGATGTTCTGCCAATCTTTTAACCTACTGTAAGATCAATTTAACCCTCCAAATTTAAACACTTCAAATCATCAATAATTTAACAGTGATGTTAATTTAGTTGTCAATGATTTTGTTACAGTTTGCTTAAAAGAATCTAAATAGGGCTATTTTTCGAAGGTTAGGTGAATTAACATAATGCTCTTTTCTTCATCTATAATTTGGCTTACTCTTTGAAAGGTACATTAGGCAGGCAATGGAATGCCTTCGTTAATTAACCTAATACACTTCTGTTAAAGTTAATATTGGAAGTCATATTTCCTCAGTTTTTAATAAGGCTCCCCTGTGAAAAATTTAGATAAGACAAACATCCACTGAGCAGACCCGCACATGTTTAATCTCCAACTACTCACTGGAATATTTGGTTATTCACACAACCGGAGGCAGTGTGTGTTTCAGAAAGGCATTTAAAATGTAAACATCAATAACAGCCTTTCCTTCTTTTGCTCCACCGATAGAGAAGGCTGAACATTGGAATAAATTGGCCATCCACATACAACAGTGACTGAGGTAGTGCAAGGGAAAACAATAACAGACTGTGGAATAAAGTGTTACATTTGAGTAAAAAGTGCAATACGGGTAGACAATAAGGTGCAAGGCCATAAAGAGGTAAATTGTGAGGTCAAGAGTTGATCATACTGTACAAGGGAACTACTCAATAGTTTTATAACAGAATAGAAGCTGTCCTGGAGCCTGGTGGCGTGAGCTTTCAGGTAATTGTATCTCCTCACATCAGGAGGGTGCAGAAAAGATAATGCCCGGGGTAGGTCAGGGGTCTTTGATTATGTTAACTGCTTTACTGAAACATCAAGAAGTGTGGACAGAATCCATGGAGGGGAAGATGGTGTCTGTGATTTCTTGAGCTATGTTCATACCTCTCTCTGCAGTTTTGTTATGGTCATGGGCAGAGCAATTACTATACCAAGCCAGGCTGCAGTTGAAAAGAATGCCTTCCATCCTGCATCAATAAAAATGGATGAGGGTCAAATGGGATGTGCCAAATTTCTTTACCTACTGAGATAGTAGGAATGCTGGTGCACTTTCCTGGCTGAGACATCTATATGGTTGGCCCAGGACAGCCTTTTGGTGATGTTCACTCCTAGGAATTTGATGCTTTCAACCATCTCAACATCAGCACCTTGGATGAAAATTGCATTTTCCCCCCTACTTCCTGAAGTCAATCATCAGCTCGTTTTGTAAACATTGAGGGAAATTTTGCTGTCATGACATCATGTCACCAGGCTCTCCATCTCCTTCCTATACTTCGACTCATTGGTATTAAAGATTCAGTCCACTATGGTGATGTCACCTGCAAACTTGTAGATGGAGTTGGAACAGAATCTGACAGTGCAGTTGTGAGTGTATAGGGACTAGAGGAGGGGGCTCAGGATAAACATAGTGGAGGTATAGCTGCCTCTCACTACTGATACACACAAAATGCTGGTGGAACGCAGCAGGCCAGGCAGTATCTATAGGGAGAAGCACTGTCGACATTTCTCAGCCTGAAACGTTGACAGTGCTTCTTCCTGTAGATGCTGCCTGGCCTGCTGCGTTCCACCAGCATTTTGTGTGTGTTGATTGAATTTCCAGCATCTGTAGATTTCCTCGTGTCTCACTACTGATGGCCTATTGGCCAGGAAGTTAAGGATTTAGTTGCAAAGGGAAGTATTGAAAACCAGATCGAGGAGTTGGAATTACAGTATTGAAGGTGGAGCTGTAGTCAATAAACAGAAGTTTAATGTAGGTGTCTAATAATAATAATAAAGCTTAGTCAGATAAAAGTTCTTAGAATATACCCACAATGGGAAAAAGTGCAAACATTAAAATAAAAACATTTTAAAATGAACATGAAAATAAAAGACAAAATATGTTAGTTAAAAGGTTAAATAAATAGGTTTTGAGCTGGCATTTAAAAGTGTCATTTGAGTTTGCATCCCTTATAGTTTTAGGTATTAAATTCCAGTTTAAGAGCATACTTCAAAAAAGCTGGCCTGCCAATTATCTTTTGAGGGAGATTGTTTAAATTTAAGAGTCCAGTGGAAGAAGACCTGAGAGCTCAAGCAAGATTATAAAACAAAAATAGTTCTGTGATGCACTCCAGTCCCAGACCATTAAGAGCTTTTTAAAAAAGCAAGAGAACTTTAAAATCAATTCTGAAAGATACAGGACACCAGTGCAATGTAGCTAGGATGGGAGTGATATGCTCCTTCATCACAGTTTTGGTCAAAAGTCTAACAGCAGTATTCTGAAGCATTAAAATTTGTCAATAGATTGCTTTGGAAGTCCAGTAAAAGTTACACTGCAGTAATTTTGTCTATTCAACCAACGTCCAGATACTCCAGAGATGAGTGCAGCACCATGGATATGTTTCAACAGTAGGCAATTTACAGTGGATCGAGGTCGTCTGGGAGGTTGGATTTGGAATAAACTTTGAAAAAATATTTGGTTCACTAACATTGTTGAGTGGAGAACATCTGTCAAAGTTGTACAGTCTAGCTTAAGTTTGACTTGCAATTAACCAAATTGATTGACTCTTACCTGCTCTGAGAAATACCCTGGAAATTACACAATAGTTTATTCCGAATTTGTTTAGTTACTTGGTTTTAAGCCCCCAGCTACCATAGGAGAATTCAAACTTACTTCTTAATTTGGGCTTCTGGTTACCAGCCTAACAATTGTTAAGCTACATTTCCCAGACATCTGCCATCACCCCATCTTCCTGCTGCCATAACAAGGAAAGAGTTCTTCTTGTCCTTACCTACCACTCCACAAGGCTCCACATTCAACACACCATTCCCCTCAACTTCTACCATCTTCAATGGGATCCTACTACTAAACAAATCTTTATCTTCTTCCCCTCCATCTCTGCTTTCTGCACAGATTGCTCTCTCCATTCACCCCTCCACACTGATCTCCCTCCTGGCACTTATCCTTGCAAGCACCAACTCACCTCCTCCCTTACCACCACTTAGAGCCCCAAACAGTCCTTCCAGACGAGACAACACTTCACCTGTATGCCTGTCAGGGTCATCCACTGTATCCAGTGCTCCCAGTGTAGCCTCCTTTACATCAGTGAGATGCGACATAGACTGGGGAATCGTTTTGTCGAGCACCTTCGCTCTGTCCGCAATAGACAGGATTCTGTGGCCAACCATTTTAATTCCACTCCTCGCTCACGCTTCCACATGTCATGAGTAGAGGCCTCATCATCTACTGCCATGATGAGGCCTCCCTCAAACTGCAGGAGCAATATCTCATACCCTGTCTGGGTAGCCTCCAACCGAACAGCATAAACATCGGTCTCTCCAACTTCTGGTAATTTCTCCCTCCTCCTCTTTTCCATTCTCTATTCCTGCTCCTTTTCTCCTCACCTGCCTATGACTTCCCTCTAATGACCCTCCTGCTTTCCATTCTCCCATGGTCCACTCTCCTCTCCTATCAGATTCCTTCTTCTTCAGCCCTTTAACTTTCCCACCTATAACCTCCCAGTTTCTCACGTCACTCATCCTTCCCCAACCCACCTACCTTCCTCTTCATCTGGCTTCCTCTATCACCTGCCAGCTTGTACTGTACTCCTTCCCCTCCCTCCACCTTCATATTCTGGCTTTATCCCCCCTTTCCTTTCTGGTATTGATGAAGGCTTTCTCAGCTATTTATCCCTCTCCATAAACGCTACTTTCACCTACTGAGTTTCTCCAGCGTTTCAAATGTCATGTATTTGTATGACAGGGTTTCCCTTCAAAAGGTCATTCAGATTTAGCTTTACTAGATTAACATTTTGTAAATATGTTGATTGTTTAAATGTAACAATTTAAAAATGCTATTCAATAATAAAGCTTATAGTACAACTAAGAAAACGGTACCTTTTGAATAACATCCTTCAGGTCAGAAGAACTTAACTTTCCCAGCATCTTTCCATAAGGAGGTAATGGCTGGTCTGGGGCAGTCATAGAGCCAGCTTCATGCCGAGCTCCCCAGGTTACATAAAATGAATCTTCACACAAACAAAAAATAATCATAAATTTTAATATAAGACCACTGGACCATTAGACATAAGAGCAGAATTAGGCCACTTGGCCCATCGAGTATGCTCTGCCATTCCATCATGGCTGATTTATTATTGCTCTTAACCCCTTTCTCCTGCCTTTTCCCCACAATGTTTGGCTAATCAAGAACCTATCAACCTCTGCTTTAAATATACTCACTGATTTGGCCTCAAAGGCTGTCTATGGCAATGAATTCCACAGAGTCATCATGCTTCTGGCTGAAGAAATTTCTTCTCATTTCTGTTCTAAATGATGTCCCTCTGTTCTGAAGTTGTGCCCTTTGGTCCTAGACTCACCCAAAAACAGGAAACATTCTCTTCACATCCACTCTGTCTAGGTATTCAATAGGTTTCAATGAGATCCCCCCTCATTCTTCTGAACTCCAGCAAGTTCATTCCCTGAATTATCCTCGTGAACTTCTTCTGAACCCTCTGCAATGTCAGCACCTCCTTTCTTAGAAAAGGGACCCTAAACTGCTCACATAAATCCAAGTGCAGTCTGACCAATGCTTTATAAAGTCTCAGTGTCACATCCTTGCTCTTATATACTGGTCCTCTCAAAATGAGAGGTAAAATTGCACTTGCTTCCTTACCACTGACTCAACTTGCAAGTTAAGTTTTAGGGGATCCTGCACAAGGGCTCCCAAGTCTCTCTGTACCTTTGATTTTTGAATTTTCTCCGTTTAGAAAATAATCTACGTTTGTAAATCTTTATTTCTTCTACCAAAGTTCATGACCATATACTTCCTCACACTACATTCCACCTGCCATTATTCTACCCATTCTCCCAACTTGTCCGAGTCCTTCTGCAGACTCCCTGCTTTCTCAACACTATCTGGCCATCAATTTTGTCATCCAAATCTTTGACATGTAATGTGAAAAGAAGTGATCCCAATACCAGCCCCTGTGGAACACCACTTGTCTCCGGCAGCCAACCAGAATAGGCCAACTTTATTCTGACTCTTTGCCTCCTGCCAGTCAGCCAATCTTCTATCCACAGTAATACTATGGATTCTTGTCTTGGTAATCAGCCTCATGCACAGTACCTTGTCAAAAACCTTCTGAAATTCCAAGTAAACAACACCCACCAACTTTCTTTTGTCAATCCTACCTGTTATTTCCTCAAATAATTCTAACAGGTTTGTCAGGCAAGCTTTCCCCTTAAGGAAACCATGCTGACTTTGGCCTACTTTATCATGTGCCTCCAAGTACCCCAAAACTTCATCCTTAATAATTGACTCCAACATCTTTCCAACAACTGAAGTCAGGCTAACTGGCCTATAATTTCCTTTATTCTGTTTCCCTCCATTTTGGAAGAGAGGAGTGACATAAGCAATCTTCCAGTCATCTGGAGCATGCACTTCTTTCTCTCGATAAAGCGGATGAACTTTGAAAATCCTGCTTCTCCTACTATTTTAGAAAAATATACACTGAAGCCAAAGGTTTAAATATCATTGTCCAAAATATATTCAATGAATCTGCCTTCAATAGCTCTCTATGGTAGAGAATTCCAAAAGGTCACAACACTCTCAAAAGCAATTCCTCCTCACTTCCATCATAAATGGATGACTCTCATTCCAAATAAGTTACACACACAAAATGCTGGAGGCAGCATCTATGGAAAAGAGTACAGTTGAATTTTCAGGCTGAGACCCATCAGCAGGACTGGTGAAGGGTCTCGGCCCGAAATGTCAACTGTACTCTTTTCCATGGATGTTATCTGTCCTGCTGAGTTCCTCCAACATTCAGTGTATGTTGCTTAGATATCTGACATCTGCAGATTTTCATTTGTTTTTTTTCCCCCTGGTTCTAGGTACCCTTTCAGAAGAAAGGCTCTCAACATTCACTCTATAAGATCATCTCTCATTCTCCTAAGTTCCTATGAGTACCGTAGAACTCTGATAATACACTATTCAACTGTTCAGAAATCCTGATGGCTCAGCATCTGCCTCACCAGATAATTTTTGCCACACACTTTTTCCATTTACCAGGGCCCCAATTCCCAAGCTGCTTCCAAAATTCCAGGGCCCAAGTTTCCACACCATCTCTATCACACCAGGCCCAAGATCCCATGTTCCCTTTCCACTCAGCCAGATTCTGGTTCCCACACTCCCCTTCTGCTGACCTGGGCCCTGGTTTCCACATGCTCTTTCCATTTGCAGGGACCCATGCTCCCTTTTATCACACTTTGTTCATTGGAAAATACTGTCCAACTTCTAAATCAGTAAAAGAGTGCTCAGGTATTAAAAGAAATAACATCCCACAATCTAGCTCCAAAGTTCAGTGTGTCAGAGTATCAGAGTTTTAGAAAGACCAAATCAAGTCCAATCATCCTTTCTTCATAAATCCACTTCTTTATCCTAGCAATAAACCTAGCGAGCCTTCTCTGTTCTATCTCCAATGCAAGCATATTCTTTCCTAAATTCAGAATGCAAAGTTGTACATAATACTCCAGACACAACCTTTGTTAATCCATAGCCCTTGCAATGAATATTCTATGAACATCAACAAATCTTGCTTCCTTTCATGCTGCCTTTACTAGGATTCTCATATCCCTTTATCCTGCAATATTATGTAGTCTCATTCTCTTTAAATAATACTTTGCTTTTTTTATTCTTCTTTACAAAGAGCACAACCTTCCTTTTACCCACATTATATTCCACCAGTAAACTTGATGTTCACCCTCCTAACCCTTCTCTGGACCTTTTAATAGATACTTTGTTTTCTCCTAACTATTTGATATCCACTTCTGTTCATGTCCCTTAATATAATTGTTTAAAAATACTTATCAGAATTGTAAAATGGAAGTTAAACTAAAGCAAATTTATTGACACATACTTTTTAACAATTTAAACAATCCTTTATAACTGGTGGCAACAAAAAGAAACACAAAACAAATCTTCTCCTTTAATATAATTGTCAACCTGTTCATTGGCAGCACACCTGCATCTTTGTCAAAAAGTTTTAATAAGTGAAAAGAAAAATTTATCATTTTGTCACATATCTCAAGAGATTCAAAGGACATTACTTAACTAAGCCATTTAAATGATGAGAAAATTGCTAAGTTAGACTATTTCTCAAAATTGATTTAAGTTTCTGTAAATAAGCAAGTTTCATCATTAGTGGAGGAAAGAAAAATGCCCAGAAAAGCTACGGGATTTTCTGGCATTCTCAAACTGACATTGTGGGAAATAGTAGACATGAAATGAACCTTGAAAGAACAGCCTACAAAAATTACACTCTTGCAGTGCAGTGCCTACACAATATTGAAGTGTTAGCCAAATGTTCAATTCCTTGTTGACTGGTTAAGCCAAGTTATCTAATCAAGACAAGACTTCCAATGGGGCAGGTTGCCTTTTCTAACTGGAGTATGATAATCAATGACAAAATTAAGAACTGGAGACAATATTAATCACAAATATATTACAAAATATAATGAAGTATTCCAAAAAGGAACATGAAAGACCTCATAAAGAACATAATATAAAATGTAAACTTAGTTCATCAAATCCGTCATTATCCAAACATAGTTCAGTAAAGACTTTGACACTGAAATTATTGCATCGTACATTTGTCCAAAATTCTTTGCCATTATTCTATCACTTATATAATTATTCTATATTTTTCTAATATTTCAGAAAAAAATGTGAAATACAATTACCCATTAAGTTGTCCAGTAAATCAGATCCCCAATCTCCTCGAATAAATGATATTAAAATGTTGTCAAAAATATTTAGATTCTTGGCTCCAACTATACGATCCCGGAATAAACGATGTGCCTCATATGCAACAACTTCAAGAACATGGTCCACTGATGCTTGTGACTCATCTAATACCGATTATGAAAACAACTTTAACTTTAAAATGTTAATGAAACACAAACGCAAGATCTTTTCATTCTATGATATTGCAAAGATTCATACCATAGTATCAGAATAAAAATGCAGATATATACAAGTCCATGTAAGGGAAATCCTGTACATCCAATAAATAAAATTTCAAATCAATGATAAAAGTAATTTTAATAAATCAGGTAATAGGAGGTAATGAGTTAATAAATCCTAATACACTGTATATAATTATATTTGGACATGTAATGCACAAACCATCAAATCCAAACATAATCATCAAAACACTGCATAATAAAAAAGCATCAGACTTTACTTACTCATTTTCAGGACCTTACAAAGGTGATTGTGGATCTATTTTGTTAAAATTTATTGTATAGCTGAACTGGTCTCTCAACCCATATTAGTTCATATAACACAAACTTGTTTCACAGACTGGATCGGTGACAGATTGCTTTCTCTAAAAGACATCCATGAGCTATTTCAGTTTTGGTATTCATCCAAGAGCTTTCACAGCTATTGTTTTGGTATTAGCATAAATTCATTGAATTGTGCCCAACAGCATCTCCTGGTGGGATTTAAACTCAGTAATTCTGGCTTGTTGGTCAAATACCATAAAACTACAACATATTTCATATAGAACCAAAGTTGGAGTCATTATGCAAAAAGTTATCAGTGAAAACATTTTTTGATTTAACTATTTTCCTATTACTGTTCTCTAGTCCTCCCAAATACACATTGAATCTACAATTCAAATGTAGAACTGGAATATTTCTTTTTTTTAATATTTTGCACAACTTATATTTAACAACCAATTAATAATTTCAAAACAACAGCAGGATATGATATTCCCCAAATTATATGACAATATTTTAGATTTTTCAAGACATTGTTAACAAATAAACAACACTAAATACAATTTAGTACATTATAACAAATACTAGTGACTCACAGCTCCAACTGGAAAGACACTGCTTTCCCGCTCCTCCCCTTTCAGCATTTCACACAGACCATTCCTTTCATGTTGCCCCAGTGCACTCAACCCCACTTCTTACCAAGTTACGGCAATTCTGACAAAAGGCCTTTAACCTGGAACATTAACCGTTTCTCTACTCACGTATACAGTCTGACATGGTGCGTATTTCTACAGTTTTCTTATTTAGGTTAGATTCCCAACATCCGTATTTTGTTGATTTTCAAGCCAGTATAAATTTTCTTTCCGGACAAGGGGTATGTATATATTAGTGCAGTTATGTAATAAAACCACTGGGTGGCAGTGCATGCACCATACTCAGACTCTTGGAAACTAACAATTCAGACAGGTTATTTTTTCTCTAACTTTTTGATTTTTAAATTAAAATGCCAATTCATCAGTGCCCTGCATCTGTGGAGGGCAAAGCACACCACTAGATATTGCATGTTCCACCTTAAAAGACCCCTGAGCACAAATGTTGCCATGGAGCTCAGCTAGGCTGTTGTGCTGATTGACATTTTCAAGGATCTTCAGCTGGACTTGTTTATGATCAAAACCAAACCCCAAGCAGTTATGTGCACGCAGTTTGTAAGTACTAACTGAATATCAATACTAATTTACAGTAAATTGTAATTCCAAGATGTGTAATTTTTACATTCCTGCATCACAATTAGTAGGGCTGCTAAGCTCTTGAGGGACACACTCAGAAAGCAAGATGAACTCAGCAAGGAGCGTCTACAGAGGAATAAGCAGTCAATGTTTTAGGCTGAGACCCTTCATCAGGACCTGAGTTTCTCTGGAGTTCCAGCATCTACAGGATGTCTTGTGTTTATGATTTGCACAATCATCTCTTCAGCTCTCAAAAACCTCATTATTCATACAATTTTCAGTGAAACCATTTCCCAGCTAATACTGGCTTCTGATAGTGCCCAACGTTTTGGGCTTCTTATAATAAGTGCACTCCTAATGCACTTTAGGCTTACATCTTCACAAGAAGAAAGTTAGGACCATTGCTCACTAGCCATGTCCCCCATTCCTCTGGACCGATGGGACACAAAATGAAACTGTATAACCCTGTTGTTTGGACCCAATGAAAGGAGGTTTGTTTTCAAATTAACATCTAAAATGTAGACACACAATTTAAGCCCAAAACACATTAGATCTACTACGTAGATGCTATCTGCTGATCACAAGTAGAGCAAGTATATTCCAATGAGAATCAGTCTGTAACACTGGTTACAGAGCAGCAATGGCTGGAGTTTCTGTGAAAAATGAGGGAAGTTCAACACGGATATATTTCAAATAAGAAGAAATTTTCAAAGGGAAGAAGGACACTACCGTGGCTGACAAGTGAGTCAGAGCCAAAGTAAAAGCAAAAGAGAGGGCATACAAGGAAGCCAGAGCTCGTGGGAAGCTTTTGAAAACTTGCAGAAGGAAATGAAGAAAGTTATTCGGAAGGAAAAGATGAATTATAAGAGGAAGCTAGCGACTAATATCAAAGAAGATACTAAAAGCTTTTTTAAGTATATAAAGGGTAAAAGAGTCGAGGGTAGATAAAGGACCAAAACAAAATGATGCTGGAGATATTGTAATAAGAGATGCAGAGATGACAGAGGAACTGAATGCGTATTTTGCATCAGTCTTCACAGTCGAAGACGATTGCAGTACACCGGACATTCAAGAGAGTCAGGGAAGTAAAGTTTGTGCAGTGAAATTTATGACTGAGAAGGTGCTCAGGAAGCTTAATGGTCTGAGGCTGGATAAATCTCCTGGACCTGATGGAATGCACCCTCAGGTTCTGAAGAAAGTAGCTGGAAGGATTGCGGAGGCATTAACAATGATCTTTCAAGAACTGACAGATTCTGGCATTGTACCGGATGACTGGAAAATCACAAATTTAAATACTCCATTATTTAAGAAGGATGGGAGGCAGCAGAAAGGAAACTATAGACCTGTTAGCTTGACATCAGTGGTTGGGAAGTTGTTGGAATCGATTGTTAGGGATGAGATTACAGAGTACCTGGAAGCACATGACAAGATAGGCCAAAGCCAGCATGGTTTCCTGAAAGGAAAATCCGGCCTGACTAACCTACTGCGATTCTTTGAGGGAATTACAAGCAGGGTAGACAAAGGAGATGCAGTAGACGTAGTGTACTTGGATATTCAGAAGGCCTTTGACATGGTGCTTTTCTTATTTGAAATATATCCGTGTTGAACTTCCCTCATTTTTCACAGGAACTCCAGCCATTGCTGCTCTGTAACCAGTGTTACAGACTGATTCTCATTGGAACATGAATTCTGCTTAGCAAGATAAGAGCCCATGGAATTACAGGGAAGTTACTCACATAGGTGGAGCATTGGTTGGTCGGCAGAAAACAGAGAGTGGGAATAAAGGGATCTTATTCTACCGATTACTAGTGGAGTTCCACAGGGGTCAGTGTTGGGACCGCTGCTTTTTACAATGTATGTCAATGATTTGGACTACGGTATTAATAGATTTGTGGCTAAATTTGCCGATGATATAAAGATAGGTGGAGGAGCAGGTAGTGTTGAGGAAACAGAGTGCCTGCAGAGAGACTTAGATAGTTTAGGGGAATGGGCAAAGAAGTGGCAAGTGAAATACAATGTTGGAAAGTGTATGGTCATGCACTTTAGTGGAAGAAATAAACGGATAGGCTATTAATTAGATGGGGAGAGAATTCAAAATGCAGAGATGCAAAGGGACTTGGGAGTTCTTGTGCAAGATAACCTAAAGGTTAACCTCCAGGTTGAGTCGGTTGTGAGGAAGGTGAATGCAATGGTGGCATTCATTTCTAGAAGCATAGAATATAAGAGCAGGGATGTGATGTTGAGGCTCTATAAGGCACCTATGAGACCACACGAAGTATTGTGTGCAGTTTTGGGCTCCTTATTTTAGAAAGGATATACTGACATTGGAGAGGGTTCAGAGAAGATTCACAAGAATGATTCCAGGAGTGAAAGGGTTACCATATGAGGAACATCTGGCAGCTCTTGGGCTGTATTCCCTGGAGTTCAGGAGAATGAGGGGGGTTCTCATAGAAACGTTCCAAATGTTAAAAGGCCTGAACAGATTAAATAAGGTGAAGTTATTTCCCATGGTAGGGGATTCTAGGACAAGAGGACATGACTTCAGGATTGAAGGATCTCCTTTTAGAACTGAGATGCGGAGAAATTACTTTAGTCAGAGGGTGGTAAATCTGTGGAATTTGTTGCCACGAGCGGCTGTGGAGGCCAAGTCATTGGGTGTATTTAAGACAGAGATAGACAGGTTCTTGAGTAGCCAGGGCATCAAAGGGTATGGGGTGAAAGAAGGGGAGTGGGGATGACTGTTTGAATAGATCAGCCCATGATTGAATGGCAGAGCAGACTCAATGGGCCAAATGACCTACTTCTGCTCCTATATCTTATGGTCTTATACCACAGGGTCTTATCTTTTATAAGCTGTTTCATGTGCAGTACCTTGTCAAAGACTTACTGAAAATCAAAGCAAACAACATCCACTGATTCTCCTTTTGTCTGTCCTGCTTGTTATTTCTTCAAAGAATTCTATCAGATCTGTCAGGTAAGATTTCCTTTTAAGGTCAACATGCTGACTTTGATCTATTTTATCCTTTGTCTCCATGCACCCTGAAACCTCATCCTTAGTAATGGATTCCAACATATTGCCAACCACTCAAGTCAGGCCGACTGACCTCTGATTTCCTGTCTTTTACCTCCCTCTCTTCTTAAAGAGGGGAGTGACATTGGCTATTTTCCAATCCTCCTGAATGACTCCAGAACTTAGTGATGCTTAAAAGCTCACCACTAATGCCCCCACAGTCTCTTCAGACACCTCTGTCAGAATGCTGGCATGAACCTTGTGACTTATCTACCTTCAGACCTTTCGGCTTCCGAAGTGCCTGCTACTTGTAATAGCGACTGCACTCACATCTGCCCTGGCACTCCCCTCAATCTCTGACGTGCGCTCATGTCATCCACAGTGAAAGCTGAATCCAAAGCAGTCCAAGATCAAGTCCCAGTCCAGTCAACAGCTGTGGCAGAGCACACATACTCTAACAGGTTACAAAACAAAGTCGGGCAGCATTACCGACAGTAGCACATCCCTTCCCAGTGAGCTGAACAAAAAGGAACAGGTATGTCACCACACACTGATGGTGTCCAGTGCACCTACATCTATAGTCACATCATGGACAAAGATCAGTCTTCCGGAAAGTGAACTGGGAAAAGCATTAGGGCTAAATCGTGTCCCTGGAGGTGTTCCTAGATCCAATATAAATCAATTGGCACAGGTATTTGCAGACATATCTAGCCTTTCCCTGCTTCAGGCTATGGTTCCCTCCTATTTAAAGAAGACAGCAGCAAAGAAAAAAAGATAACGTGCCTCAACAACTAAAGTCTAGTGGCTCTGACATCCTGGCATCATGAAGTGCTTTGAGAGGCTGTTCATGGTACCTAAATCCAGTGCAATCCACTGACCACTGAAACAGGTCTATGGCTGTACCATCTCCCTGGCCCTACATCCATTCCTGGAGCATCTGGACAGTAAAAAACATCTACTTGGACTACTTTTATTAACTACAGTTCTGCATTTAATATTATTATTCTAAGCAAACTAATCACCAAACTCCAGGCTCTGAGAGTCAATGCCTCCATCAGAACCACATCTTTTTTTTTTTTTTATTTTTTTTTTTTTATAAACTTTTTTTATTGTTTTCAAATTGTTACAGAATAAATGTGCATGAAAAAAAAAGTGTTACCCAGCCCCCTCCCCTTAACCCCTCCCCCCTAACATCCCTATTAAGAAAATAAGAAAGAGAAAAAAAAGGAAATGCCTGGATGTTGGAAGATCCCCACATGCTCCACGGAGTTCTCATTTTTTTTAAAATATATGTTAAAGTTCTTTTTCTTTTCAATCTATAATAATACCTAATCTTTCCACTTTCGTGGTATCCTGGGAAATCTTTATAAAAGTCTCCATGTTGCTATGTGTGTCCCCACCATTCATCCAGGCAAAAAGATAGAAAAAAATTAAAATATAAAGGAAAAAAAAAAAAAATACCCCCCTACTAATGTTGTGGAAAAAAGACACAACATTACCCCCCTCTGCTGTACGGGTCATGGCAACCGCCATGATTACACACGTGAATCCCGCAGTAACCGATCCACAGCCTCCCAGCTCCCCCGCAACATAAAAAAGTATATGTATAAGAAGAGAAAAAAAAATACTATTCTCATTTAGTATTTCTAAAATTTTGCTTTTCTCTTCTGTAATATCCATAAATGTCCATCACTTCTGTTCCTTGGGTCTATCTACATCTTTAATCCATTACGTTTGGAAGCCTCTATGTGTAGTTAGCGAATAGATGGAAGTTCTTGTACAAACTCCTCCGCTTTTCGATAGTCGGAAAAAAAAAAATTTCTGTCCTCCAAAAAAATTATCAGTGTTGCTGAATGACGCATTGTAAATTTATAACCCTTTTCCCATAAGGCTTTTTTCGCTGGGTTAAATTCCTTCCTTCTCTTCAACAGGTTGTAACTTATATCAGGATAAAAAAGAATTGGTTTCCCTGCTATCATCAGTGGCCCGTTTCTATTTTTGGCACTTTGGGCAGCGGCCTTCAGGATCTTTTCTTTGTCTTGGTATCGTAAGCATTTTATCAAAATTGATCGTGGGTTTTGGTCAGCTCGAGGTCTTGACCTTAAAGATCTATGCGCCCATTCAATCTCAATTGGAGTTTCTCTTTCCATTTTCAATTTTTTAGGGATCCATTTTTGAAAAAAATTTATTGGATCTTCTCCTTCTATATCTTCTTTAAGTCCAACAATTTTAATATTATTTCGTCTACTGAGATTTTCAAGCTTATCAATTTTTTCCATAAATTGTTTTCTTTCTGATGTCCAAGCAGTATTTTCCTTTTCCATTTTGTCCATTCTTTCAACCATGTCTTCCGTTGTAGTTTCCAAGTTCGTAATTCTTTTTTCCATTTTTTCCTGTCTCTTTGTCATTTTATCAAGCATAGTCTCCATATTGGTCATTTTTTTTTTGAGTTTTTTTTGGTTATTTTTAATTACTTTTAATGTGTCTAATTTACGCATTATTTGCCTCAAAGTCTTTTCTATATTTCTAGAAGGACTTTTACCTCCTTCAGCTGATCCTTCCGAGAGATTTGATTCTCCCTCCGATTCACTATCACTTTCAGTTGCAGTGGTAGCTGGGCTTTGTAGTTCTTTTTGTTCCTGTTTGCGCATGCTCCATCCTTCGCGTTTGCGCAGTTCACGATGGTTTTTTCCTTTGGAAGTGGCAAGCGTTGCCACCATCTCCTGTTCAGTATCACCGGCGATACAATGTACCTGAGATCGCGGCTCCTCGGTAGACGTGGGCCTCGCTCTTGTTCCAACTTGCGTAGTCTTCCCGGTATTAGTTTTCTTCATCTTCTTTCCTTGAGGCATAGCTTGACACAGTCCGGAGTCGTTTATAAGCAACTTTTAGAGAGTATTGACTAACTTTTCTTCATTTAAACATTAATTTATTAACTTTTTACGGGAGAGCTGGGTCCCTGCGTCTCGATCCTACGTCATCACGTGATGTCCCCCTCCAGAACCACATCTTTGATTTCCTGACCAACAGACCTCTATCAGTAAGGATAAGCAGCAAAACCTCCACCATGATTAATCCAAACACTGGCAGTCCCCACACTCTACTCCCTTGACTGTATGGACAAGTTTTACAAGTTTACAGATGATACTACCATAGCTGGCCTCACCTCAAATAACAATGAATCAGAATATAGAAAGAGGATAGAGAGCTTACTGACATGCTGTCACGACAGCAACCTTACCCTCAATGTCAAAAAAAGAGCTGGTCATTCATTTTAAAAAGAGGGGCAGTGCACATCTTCCTGTCTACTTCAATAGTGGTGAGGTTAAGAAGGTTGAGAGCTTCAAACTCCTAGGTGTGAACGTCACCTGTCCTAGTCCAGCCACAAAGATACCAAGGACAACCAACGCATCTACTTCCTCAAGAAGCTAAAGAAATCTAGCAAATACCCCTCAACCCTCATCATTTTTAATCAGTGCACCATAGAAAGCAATACTGTCTGGATACATAACAGCTTGGTCTGGTAACTACTCTGCAAGTGACCACAAGAAACTACAGAGTTGTGGACATACATAGCTCAGTGCATCACAAGGACCAGCCTCCTCTCCACGGACTCTGTCTGCAATTCTCACTGCCTCAGTAAAGCAGCCAACATAATTAAAGTCTACACCCATTTCAAACATTCTCTCTTCCTCCCTCCAATCAGGCAGAAGAATCAAAAGCCTAAAGGTACATACCACCAGGTTCAAGGGCAACTTCTAGCCCAATGTTATGAGATTCTTGGATAAAAATCAGTCAAAATCAGTCGTCACTTTTATTGGCATTACAACCATAACTGCTGGTACAGTACACAGTACAAGCAAAACAACTTTCCTCCAGGACCCTGGTGCTACATGAAACAATACAAAACTACACTAGACTACCTGAAACAATACAAAACTACACTAGACTACCTGAAACAACACAAAACTACATTAGATTTCAGACCTACATGGGTCTACAAAAAGTGCGCAAAACAGTACAATAATTAATAAGGAAGACAATAAGCACAGTAAAGGACAAATTACAACATAATAATAAATGATGTAAATGTAAACAACGTTTTAGCAGGAATCGAGAAAGAAATGAGCAAAAATTGCAAAGGGAGTGGAGTGGTGTTCAGGTGGGGGGTGTGGGGTGTGTGTGTGGGGGAGGGGAGAGAGAGAGAGGGAGAGGGGAGGGGAGGGGGAGGGGGAGGGAGAGGGAGAGGGAGAGGGAGAGGGAGAGGGAGAGGGAGAGGGAGAGGGAGAGGGAGAGAGAGATTGCACAATAAGATCAGAATCAGATTTAGGACCACCGGCATATGTCATGAAATTTGTTAACTTTGCAGCAGCAGTAACTTGTAATATATAAGTATAGAAAAAAATCAATTACAGTAAATATATGTATAAACAGTTAAATTACAATAGTACAGAAACAAAAATAATAAGAAGTGAGATATTGTTCATGGGTTCAATGTCCATTTAGAAATCGAATAGCAGAGGGGAAGAAGCTGTTCGCGAATTATTGTGTGTGTGCCTTCAGGCTTTTGTACCCCTTTTCTGATGGTAACAGTGAGAAGAGGGCATGTCCTGGGTGATGGGGTCCTTGATAATGGACACCATCCCTCTGAGGCACTGCTCCTTGAGGATGTATTCTGTACTAGAGAGGCTAGTACCCATGATGGAGCTGACTAATTGTACAAATCTGCAGCAGCGTACTTCAATCTTGTGCAGTAGCTCCCACCCCCCCCCATACCAAAGGGTGATGCAGCCAGTCAGGATGCTCTCCATGGTACCTCTGTAGAAAGTTGCAAGTGTTTTACATGACACACCAAATCTTCTCAAACTCCAAATGAAATATAGCTGCTGTCTTGACTTCTTTATAGCTGCATCAATATGATGGGATAAGGTTATGTCCTCAGAGGTATTAACACCTAGAACTTGAAATTACTTACTCTCTCCATTTCTGATCCCTCTGTGTGTTCCCTCATCTTACCCTTTCTGGTCCACAATCAGCTCTTTCATCTTTCTGACATTGAGAGCAAAGTTGTTGCTGTGACACCACTCAACTAGGCAGTATATCTCACTCCTGAACGCCCTCTTGTCACTATCTGCCAACAACAGTTGTATCATCAGCAAGTTTATAGATAGCATTTGAGCTGTACTTAGCCACAGTTATGGGGTAGAAAGAGTAGAGCAGTGGGCTCGGCACACATCCCTGAGGTTCGCCAGTGTTGAATGACAGCAAGGTGGAGATGTTATTACCAGTCTGCACAGATTGTGGTCTTCTGGTTAGAAAGCTGAGGATCCAGTTGCAGAGGGAGGTACAGAGGCCCAGGTTCTGTAGCTTACTATCAGGACTATAGGAACGGTGGTGTTTAATGCTAAATTGTAGTTAATAAATAGCATCCTGACATAGGTATTTGTATTGTCCAGGTGATCCAAGGCTGCGTGGAGAGTCAGTGAGATCGCATCCGCTGATGGACTCTTGACCTCAATAATCTTGAACTTTATCGTTTACCTTAACTGCATTCTTTCAGTAGCTTTTACACTTTTTTCTGCATTGTGTTACCTTCACCCCTTCACCTAGCTCAATGCACTGTGTAATGATTTGATCTGTATGAACTGTATGCAGACAAGCTTTTCACTGTATCTTGGTACACATTTGATAATAATAAACCAAAACCAAATAATCTAATAATCACTTGATCTTTTTTATATCTTTCTGGATTAAGCTTTCTAATTGTCAGACGGAGAATAGACATATTAAGAGAAATACAAAGACAGAAATTAGTAATCTGTATTTTCCTCATTTCATTTGAATTTTTTTTAGAAAATGCCTTTTATGAAAGGAAACAGATTCTCTGTTAATAGTTACAAATTTAAATATTCATTTCACAGGAGCAAGTTAGAATGAGAGAGAAAAGAGAATAAGATATGACTTTTAGTTAATAAGGATCTTACCTCCCTCAAGGTCATAGCGAAACAACCCAAGTACCCATTGAGTAAGAATGCAAGGAGTAAAGAGGTAATGACCATTATCGTCTACTGTGAACTTTGTCCGAACCTGGATAGAACAGTAATCAGTTTACCAACATAATAAAAATGAAAACAATTTTAATGCAGCAACCAATTGTTTGAAGTTGCCTTGTCAATATGCCATCTGTGTTAATGGTTCTAAATAGTCACATCATGCATTTACCAGTGGCCAAAATGAGGTGCAACTGCAAAGTACCAAATTATTTTCTCAATTTTCTTTGAAAAAATTATGCAAAATAGGAACATAACTCTAGAATTCTTCATGAATAACATTATTAAGAAAAGTTAAGGAAACAATTTAATTGCCACAGTTCCTTTTCTGTGTTCTTTTCAAAATGTCTTAACATCCTATTTAGTATTTTTGAGAAGATTTGCAGCACCATCCAAATGAAAGGAACCCCTCTTTGGTGGTTTACTTAAATGTGGTTGACAAGCTGTGGCTGCATAATGCATCAGTTATAAAATGAAGTGTTGTTATTTGAGGCTACTCTGACAACAGCTCCTAAAATGTAGGAAGAGTATTTGTGTGGGAATGGCGCCATCTGCTGGTCTTTCTCATGCCATACACTGGCCTAACTTAGCTAACTTCAGATTTATTGATTCTATTGATGAATCTATTCTAAACATTTATGCCAATATTTTAAAATTGTATAACAAAGGGAAAGGAAAATTTACTAATGCATTTTGTTTTGCTACCCATAAAACTAACAGTTTGCATGCTTTTGCAATCAATGATAAACATTTATCTAAATTTTCCAACTCAACAAATAAGCATTTGTATAAATAATGGTCACAAATTTGTCACCTTCAATTACACCAATAATTTTCACACATTGGCCTAAATCATAAGCACCACATAGCAACAGGCAAAGGTATTTGGAAGCTTATCTGATTTACATTTTTGATCTTTCCATGCCCAGGAAAATCTCTAGCTTGGGAACAACAATTGATAAATTGTGTTTGCTGGCTGGCCTTTTATTTGTGTAAATGGACTCTACCATCTTAACTACAAACCCAGTTCTGATGAATTGTTACCTGCCTAAAACGTTAGCTCTTCACCATTGCTATCTAATATGCAACACATTTCTAGCAGTTTTTGTCTTTCATTTACTATCCTTTGCTAGATAGCCAAAAATTGTAATGAGCATTACTTTGGCATAAACAAGAAGAAATTATATGATATCATCCATTATTTGCTTACAGTGGATAATTATTGGGCAAGCTATACCACTGTACAAAAATAATGATGCTGGCAGATTAATATTGGAAGAGAAGTGCACCATGGCCTGGTAAAAGATGTCATCACCTGCTCTCTCATTATCACCACCCTCTCTCTCTCTCTGCAAAACTCAAATTCTCTCTCAAAAGTCACTAATGAAACATTAAAATTTAATTTAGTATTAAGTGTATCAGAAGTAACACATTTCACAAACCTGTTCATAAACTTGTACTAGTGAACTGGCCAGCTGATGTATTCGGGTAAGACTCCCCCATATAGGATGATTTTTCAAATTCTTATGTAGCACAGGCTGCAAATATGCACTGTATATTGCCTGCAGTTGCTCTCTATCAGGATAACTAAAATTAAATTAAGAACAAACATTTCTCAACAAGAGGAATGGGGATTTTACCACCATGTTGCACATTCTATATAATACTTCACCATTTCACCAACCACCCCTCTCCCACACAACAGGCACACTACATGCAGTGAGTTACACACGTATGTGGGCACCACCTGTCACATTTGTAATTTGCAATTTTTGAGGCTTCACGGTATCCATTCCCTCTTCAAACAAATGGAATCAAAAATAAAAATTACCAAATTTCTACATCAAGAGCAATATAGTCACTCTAAAGTACTATAAATTAAACTTCCCGTGGTCCTGCCAGTGAAATGAATGTGAATGAGCTACTGATAAAAGAGGCTCTCAGCTGCAACTTCATAGTTAATGTGTCCATTGTCACGTTTGTCACATTTCCAGTGTAGAGCATTGACTTTTGCTTAATTATAATAATTTTTAAAGGCCCCACTGCATCATACGGGAACTACTCTTGTTTTTTTTCCTTCTAACCACGGGAAGACTTGAAGAAGCTTAGCCTCTCAGAATACATAGAGTGTGTTTGGGCAGCCTACCTAGCACATAGCATTTATGATCCATAGTACTGATACACCATAACTTAACTCACAAATGGTATTCTATATAACTTTCACCGGGGTAAAATAGTACTTACTTTATTGTACAGATCCTGACAATAGATGTAAATCTTGTTGTTAGGGCATGTCGTCCCATAGCTCCACCAACTGACATTGAAGCCACGATTTGAATATGTTCTAATCCAACCCATTCCAAATTCTCATCGTAAAAGCCACGATAAGTTAATACCTTTGGAAATTTTAGTCAAATGAATACAAAGGAAATACAAGTTTATAAACTAATTAGAAGGCCACCAAGCTGTTGTTAGAGATTGAATAAATGATATAACTTAAGTATAAATTTTGAATTTTCTACCTATTAAGACTCCCATGGCCCTTGTACTTCCAAATAAAACTTGCCATTAGGATACAGGGAATGTCCTACCCTCCCTCAAATAACATATTTCAAAGAATGCCTTCAGAGGAAGCCAAATATGGAGTTTAGTTTTAGTTTACAAACCGGAGGTCAAATCATTAATTAATTACAACCTGGCCACAATTCTGTAGCTCAGAACAATTGATTGCATTGCAGAAGACCTATTTACTATTTATGATATTGAAATCACAAGTTATGAGTTTACTCCTCATAATTCACAGTCCTTTTCTCCCCCTACTCAGGCTATCTATCAGGGTTGAAGATAATTCATAGTCTATTGGATATGGAAGCAATTTAAAGAGAGAGAACAAATGAGAAAAAAATGACAATACAGCTTCAAAAATAAAATTCTCCAAGTTAGGATGACCATCTATTGCCCAGCAGGATTTCATATACATCATTATGTCAATTATACTGTTAACCAGTATTAACTGATTCCAAAACATTTAAGTACTATACTGTAAAGCTGCATAAAACTAAGCATAAAAACAACTAAAGTAAAAATGACAAATACACATAATAAAATGAATAATCCTCTAACCTGTTGCAGTAAAGCAATAACACTGCTGGTTCCCCACTTGTCTGGTTTGGGTAGATTAATATCTTTCAAATATAATACTAAATGTTCACAATCCCTGGGCCTGTACACACGGCCAGTGTTGGAACTTATAACCATGCATGTCTGGCTCAACTTTTGCAGAATGTGTCGAGGCGAGGTCTGTGCACTGCAGTGAACTGTTGCAATCTGTGTGGATCTGAGCTGAGAGAAGGCATAACCAAGAAGCATCCTGAAAATAAAAAGGAACCATTCAAACGATTCTCTTCACCGCATTATTGGGGACTAACCAGTAATCACAGACACAATTTATAGTTTTGTATTTAATAACAGAACTTTGCAAAAAGAAACAAAAGATTTAGGAACAGAACAAGGTCTCAATTTCCAAGTGGAGCAATTATTATTCAGCCAAATTGCTGAATAATATACAGTATTATTCAAACAAATATACAGTACTGTGCAAAAGTCATATATATAGCTAGGGTGCCTAAGACATTTGCACAGTATTGTATTTGTTAACGTGGAGTGGAGAACAAGTTTGTAAATCTGGTAGGAGCAAACAGTACTGGGAATGGCAAGGGTGGAACACCATGGAAGGGGTGTGGGGCAGGTGGCAGAGAAGGAGAGCCAGGGGCAAGCGGGGGTGGTGCAGGTGCAGACGCACCCAGCCCTGAAACACCAGAGAAGGTCATTTGGTTTATTGATCATTACTGAATGTCTCCCTGGTGTTCCCGCTCCCTCCACTCTCCCTTTCCCTTTTCCCAACCAGTACATAATAAGGACTCATATTAGAATCAGGTTTATCATCACTCATATATGTCAGGAAGTTTGTTGTTTTTTTTTTGCAGCAGCAGCAGAATAGTGCAACACATAAAACTACTAGACTACTGTGCAAAAGTCTTAGGCACATATATATAGCTACAGTGCCTAAGACTTTTTTTGCACAATATTGTATAACTTACTTTTTAAATACTGCATCAAACAGAGACATAAAGTGCCAACTTTCACCAGCTTAGAATTTTCTTAAAATTTCATGAACTGGATATAAAGTAATAAGATAGATAATAAAATTCCTTTGATTTATACATACAGAAGTAATACAATTGTATAAAGCACTTGTTTGCTCACATCTGGTGTACCCTGAGCAATTTTGGGCACCACACTCTGAAAAATGTATTGCTTTTAAAAGAGAGTACAATGTAGATTGATCATATCAACACCAGAATTCAAATGGCTTAATTTCATTAATATGAAATTGAGAAGGTTATGGAATAACTTGAAGAGTCCTCAAAATATTGAAGGGAACAGAAAAGCTAGAATGACAGATAGGTAAGACGTTCTTGACATTCAGAATCATTTAAAAAGAAACAAAATGAATTAAATAATTTTTAAACATTTGATATAAAAATTGATTTCTTTTCCAATAAGCCACTTGGCAGATGCTATTCTATTCATTGCACAGAGATGCTGAATCAATGCATTCCCCCTTCTGGTAAGATCTACAATACAACAAACCATATATTTACTTTTTACAAATGGTGTGAACCCCTGAAGCTCAATATCCTTACTGAGGATGACAGTTCGCATCAGGCATCAGCTTAGGCAGATACAAAGATGAGAAAAGTTCTTTCTCCATTATGACCGAATTCACAATATAAGCATATTATCTTCAAAACAATCAATAAGTCAAGATACAGTTAAAATGCACCCCATTACTAAATCTTACCCTTTTCCACATCCTTCAGGTCCTACTAGTATAAACGGATGATTGCTGTTAGAATTTAACCAAGGCTTAAAATAATCTAAACCTCTTTGCATGTCAGGAGTTCGGATGACAGGAAGGTTTTGAGGGTTACTGAAATCATCAGCTGTCAGATTTTCTGGTTTCTCCATTTGATATGCCATAAGACGCCCGCTCTGATGATCATAGTACGTGTCTAGAGGTTGACGGGGATCAGGTGGTGATTCTCTTGCCCAGTTTAAAACCTAAGTAAAAATGTGTTTTTTCACTCATTATAATATATAAAACATCATTCCAACACAATTTGTTTAAGATTAGAGAGTTGATGAATTATTCGCAATATATTAGTTGATAGTCAAAGTGTTATTAGACTTCTAATTAATTTGATCAGTAGCTAATCCAAAAATAAAATTTGATGTGTTTTTATAACTTTAAACATTATTCCTTCTTCCTGCCACTTCATAGTTTATCTGTCAAGAGAACAACAATGGTGCTGAAACTGTAGAATAAGAAAAGATTCCTTAAGTACTTTGGTATCAATGCATTGATTTGTTCATTTTGTCCAATTCATTTTTTGAACTGATATCTTTTAAAATATAGAAGCTGGAGAATGCTGCATGACCCCTCAACCTTGTTTTCCCTTTCATGAGATCGTGCTGATCACCTTTCCTGCATTGTGTTCTTTTTCTTTCACTTGCTTAGAAGTCCTACTGGCTGAGAAGCAAAAACTGCAGATTCTTTATATTTGAAATTAAAATTAAAAAATGCTGGAAATACTCAGAGGTCAGGCAACTTCCTTGAAAAAGTAGATGGGAAAAGAGAGTCAGAGGGAAAGTCACTTTAAAGAGTATTATATTACATTTTGGTATTTTCCTACATTAAACTGTCTCCTAAACCTACTGACCTATTCCTCCCACAAATTTTCAGAATCACAAGTTAAACATAGCTCTATTCTCAAATTCTCATGGTGTTTTCTGAATATAATTTGTAGACTATAACAAAAGCTTCATATAAAATACCATTTGTACAATCTTGTACAAATTGAACTATTTATACAACTTATAATCTTTATTTTTGCCCATCCTTTCAATTCCTATAACTGTGTATTAGAACATCTATGTATGTGGCAACATTCCCAAAATCTGGTTACCATAAGTGAAAACAAACTGATAACAATGCGGATGTAGGCATAAATTATGTGGGGAAACTAAACTTAGTAACAAAATTTACCCAATATATCCACTGGACCTACTTTATAAATTACCAAAACATGTGGTCTTCATGAAAACTTAATTTTAAAATCATTAACAGTATATATTTGAATTTTTAGATCTGCAATACAACATTCACACACCTCTTTAGAAAATTCTTGTCGCGATTTCATGTTAAGATTGCCACCAAGACCTCTAATTAGACTTATTATGAACCCTCCACGTTCCATACATCCATGAAGATGAGAAAGACCATTCAAAACTGTTCCAACCAGACTTGTTTCCACTACAAAGTCATTCTGTAAAAGAAATATCAAGTTTACAATCTACAATCATCTTAATTCTTCATTTATAAGCATTCTGCATTTATAGTCAATGTACTGACCAGTTTTATTAATTACAAACTGCTATTTGAATATTTTGCAGAAAAATTTACACTTTGTTTAACTTTTACAGTTCATTAAATTTGGTAATATTTAGAACCATAAGACATAGGAGAAAATTTGGGCCATTCAGCCCATCAAGTTTACTCGAACATTTAATCATGGCTGATTTAGTATCTCTTTCAACCCCATTCTTCTGCCTTCTTCCCTTAATCATGAGTAAAATATTTACACTTAGTGGCCACTTTATTGGGACATCTGCTTTTTAATGCAAATATCTAATCAGCCAATCATGTGGCAGCAACTCAGTACATAAAAGCATGCAGACATGGTTAGGAGGTATAACTGTCATTCAGATCAAACATCAGATGGGCAAAAATGCGATCTAAGTGACTTTGACCTTGGAATGATTGTTGGTGCTAGAGGCGGTGCTTTGAATATCTCAGAAACTGCTGATCTCTTGGGATTTTCACACACAACAGTCTTTGCAGTTTATAGAAAATGGTGCAAAAAATTAGAAACATCCAGTGAGTGGCAGTTCTATAGATGAAAATGCCTTGTTAATGAGAGCGGTCAGAGAGAAGGGCCAGACTGGTACACGCTGACAGGAAGGTGACAGTAACTCAAATAACCACACATTACAGAAGAACATCTCTGAATGCACATGTTGAACCTCGAAGTAGGTGGGCTACAGCAGCAGAAGACCTCAAACATACACTCAGTAGCCTCCTTATTAGGTACGTGAGGTAACTAATAAAGTGTCCATGGGGTGTATATTCTGCTAGTGCTTGACAGATAATTGTTCAATTTTTGTAAAGGAGCTATTGGTTCAGTGAATTAAAGTGTATTGAAGATCATAGGTAATAAGATGGAAAGTTAACAAAAGTTAATTGAACAGATTTGCTGCCCACAACCATTTCTCACCATCAGAGTTAATTCTGGACACAATAACTCAGTTGAAAACTACATAAACTGCGTAAAGTATCAAACTTAAAAGGGAATCGCTTTTCAAAATGAACTTGGAGTCACCATTTTTATTCAGACAAATAGTTATTACGGATGTAAATACCACATCATGCAATGTGTATTGATTATTTTTGAACTCTAGGAATCAGCAGGACACCCTTGTGATCATTTTTAGCTCTAGCATTGCTGTGTTAATAAGAATTAGCAGCACTAGAAATAACCTGTAGGCACTCAATGCTATGTGAACCTCACATGTGTGAAATTACTAAAGATCAAAGTTATACTGCACACTTAGGTATTGTTCAGTATATTAATAAATATGAGGCATTATTGTTGTTCAGAGGATACTAATACCTCTTCACTTAAATGGCATTTAAGTGGTATAATGCGATGGTGTAAAACTGTGGAGCTGATCATCATTCACTCAAAATTCCAAGCTGGTGGCCCATGGGCTCTTTTACTTCTAGGATGATCCTGGACACAGTCCACTGCCTGAGCCCAGCATATTGAAGTCCAGCGCTGCTACTATAGGGCAGACTACTCTCAATGCAACTGGCCTGCTGCACTAATAGATTGTACTTGACAGCCAGTGAGGCCCCATCTTCAGTCTCATTATCAAAGCTATCACTGTCTCCATAGGTTTCCAATGTTTTTGCATCCACATACAAAATCTCTCTGCATCTATCATAAAAGTGTAGGAAACAAACACTTACAAAGAATTTTTAAAATCTTAACTGACAAAAGAAAATCCCATTGACTTTTCTCATGATACCCAATTTCTACAGTCATTTTAACAGGATTTTAACAGTCTGTGTAAGGTTATATGTACTTGTGCAGATATAACCTTACACAGGCTGAGTGAACAGATTTCTTAGCCTGAGAGCCAGGGATTCTATGAGGAGTTCATGCATGTGAGGTGATAGTCGTGCCTCGGCCTACATTGTAGGCTTTTGCTGGAAAAAGTAGAAGATTTGTTCTTATATTTCTTCTATTTAACATCATTATCATCTTAAAATATTTATCCATATTGTGCAAAAGAATTTAGGATTTGCAAAGGTCACTCACTTGCTTCAAAACCCAGTTCAAGCTCTTCTCAAAGTAGTCGCCAATCCAGTTTTCAAGATTGCTCCTGCATTCATCTGCCTGGTTTCGCAGCCAAGACTTCACCAAAGAATTTACATTTATATCTTCATCACTAAGAATTGGAAACAAGCAGGCATTTTGCAGCATATTAAAATAAATAAGGGGGGTTTGGAGGGGAGGGAAAATGTTTTTTAAAAAATAAATAAATAAATAAATAAATAAATAGATAAGTTACTGTTTTTTATTTTGCTACAACATTTGCACATTTGTTTTAAATTCTGTTGATATCTAGCAAATAAGTCAAAACATTTTAATCTAATATATCATAGACATGTTAATTTCTTTTAGTAATGAGTGAAAATGAGTGCAAAGGAATGCTGTACAGGAAGCATCATCCATCAAGGAGACCCACCACCCAAGCCATGCTCTCTTCTCGCTGCTACCATCAGGAAGACACAGGAGCATCAGAAACTGTTATTACACCCCAACCATCAGGCTCTTGAACCAGAGGGTATAACCAGACAGTCAGAAGAAAATGGCACCAGAGAACAACACAACCAAAGACAAACAACTTCACAAAACTACTTCTTTTACTTCTTCTCTTCTTTCAAATATGATTCTGCTACTATTGGAACCTAGGGTTTACATTTTGATGGTGTGTTCCGGGGTGATTGAGCAATCTGGCACTTTGCTGTCTCTGAGGGAGTTCAGTGAGGTTTTGAGAGAAGTGTGCAGCCTGGAGATGGAGCGCAAGCCCATAATCAACTCAATTTCTCTCCGATCTCGTCGATTAAAGCATCAAGCAAGATTGAAATCAGTGAAGCCAAGAGTGGAAGGCAAACAAGTGTTCATGTTCTCCCCCTCTCTCTCTCCCGCCAGAGGATGGTCCTGGCATCTTGGATCTTGGTCAAGGTTTAATCGATGTGGTTTATAGTTTGGCCTCTGCAGTTCATGTTATGATGTGTTTGTGGTTTCTGGTTCCTCCTTTCTTTATTGCTATTTTATACAATTTTGATTGGTGCGGACTGGCTCTGTAGCCTGCAGTCAATGAACAACACAGTGCTAAACTGAACTGAACGAAACTAAACATTCCTGGATTGTTTCAATGACATTGTGGTTTGATGTTTTATATTCCGTGTTTCTCACTCATTTCTTTGCCATTTGCGCGATTTGGTCTTTTTTTTTGTGTATTGGGTGTTTGATGTTTTCTTTGAACAGGTTCCATGGTGTTTCTTTGTTTTGTAGCTGTCTGTGGGAAGGGGAATCTCAGGGTTGTATAACTGCGGATATACTTTAATAGTAAGTGTACTTTGAATCTTTGAACTTCACTCGCATCATCATTAAACTGTTCCCACAATATGGGCTCAATTTCAAAGACTCTTCATCTCACATTGTTGATATATACTGTTTGTTTGTTTACTTATTATTTTCCCTTTTGTATTTGCAGTTCGTTGCTTTTTGCACATTGGTTGTTTGTCTTGTTGGATGCAGACTTTCATTGAATGTACTTTGTGTCTTGCATTTACTGTGCACAACAAGAAAACAAATCTCAGAGCTGAATATGGTAATATATGTGTAATTTGATAATGGATTTACTTTGAACTTTGAATGAAAAGCCTTTTAAACAGAAAAGTATGAGGAATGGGAATGGGTCAATAAAACCCTTTTTCTTCCTCACAGTCTTTGTTTGTTTATTTAATGATATTGACAATATATTTCATTTTAATTTAATGAAGTTATTCAAGGCCCTGCAGTACAAAAGCTTCCTAATTCTATTGTTTTCCAAATCCTAGTAACAACAGACAAAATATGCTTTATATAATATTCCATAATCTCATGAACTACAACCAGTGGCAATTATCAGAACTATGTTTGGGAAGGAGTAAACCTTACCACCAGCAACAAAAGACACCACATGCTTCCTTTAGAATGGTTATAAAATATAGTTACAAGGCTGTTTCAAACAAAATGACAGCAAATATTTCTATAAAAGCTAAACCCTTGATTGTGTCCAGATGAAGGGTCCCTGTCCGAAATATCAACTGTTTATTCATTTCCATAGATACTGACCTACTGAATTCCTCCAGCATTTTGTGTATGTTGTTCTGGATTTCCAGCATCTGCAGAATCTCTTGTATTTACCTCTTGCATTAGGCAGTTTATTCTTTTCAGTTTGATTAATTGATTAAATTTGGGGTCTGATTGGTACTTTCACAGAAGCATTACTAAGTGAAATGTGAATAGCAGATTGATTTTGGGGAAGACAGGTTTGTGCCAAGAGAAGAGATTATGCAAAGACTGAGTGTAGATGAATGAGAAGTGATCACATGGTGATACAACATTCTTCAGCTGCCAGATAGGGTAAATGCAGGATTCATGTTCCCATGGATGGGGTAGTCTAGAACCAAACTTCACAGTCTCAAAATAAGAACATTAGCCATTCAAGACAAAAATGTAAAGAAATTTCTTCAACAACACTGGAGCGAATCTTTTCAATCCTCTACTCATGAAGGCTGTAAAGGCTCAGTTGTTGAGTATACTCACACCAGAGATTGATGTATTTATAGATATTAAAGGAATTAAGGGTTACAAGGTTAGTGCAGAAAAAGTGAAACTACACTAGTCATGATAATGAACATCAGAACAGACAGAAGGGAGCAAATGGCTTATTCCTGTTTCTGCCTCTAATGTTCATGTGTTCTTACCTCCATTCAAGGAGTTTTTAGAACATTATACACTCTTGGGGTTAATATGCTAAGCAAATTTCCAAACTCTATTTTCAATTGTGCTGCCTTACATTTTTGGATGATGAGGAGAAACCTGCAATGCCTAATGTAAATGAAAGTTGATTACACATGTTAATATTATAGTCTTATGTATCAACCATGATGAAACACCATTACATTTTGAAATCATTTTGACTCAGACTGAGAGTAAAGAATGGCAACACAATTAGACTTACACCCTATGTAAGCTGATTTTGGAGAACACAGGTTGCTGCCAAGTAAAGACGCTATGCAAAGTGTTATGAGTGATGAACAGACCTGGTGGACAATGGGGTGCAGAGTTAACTATTCCCAACCCCCCCCCCGAGAACTACAAACTATTGCTGTTGTTATGCTGCACATGAGAGAGAGACGAAACACAGGCACGAACATTCGCTACAGATAAGAGAGAGAGAGACTGTTGATTTATTATGACTCTTCCTGGATTATTTACTTACACTACAAGGACATTACTTTGTTCGTTAACATTCCTCAGGAGACTGCAGGAGTGGCCTGATTTGATGGACACAGTCATTCAGAATTGATGGATAGCTGAGACCCCATTAGTAGGGATAAAAAGACAGGTCTGGAGAGAGACCCTTCAGGCACACCAGTGGACACTGATTGAGTGTTGGAACCCACAGGAAAGGTGGGGGGCTTTGGAGACCGAACCAGGAGATCGGTCAGTAAAACTCACAGTGTTACAGCAGGGCCGGTGGGGACTTGTGTGTGTGTCCACTCATGCCAGAGTGACGAGTCCACCACAGAAGAAAAGAACGGTCTAGCAGAAGGACAGAGGGGTCATAGCTGAATGACCACCACAACAACGGTGCAACAGAATCAAAAGGCAACGGGAAGGTTTGCTGACTGCAGCTACTTAATCTTTCGCTCTCTCTCTCTCTCTCTCTCTCTCTCTCTCTCTCTCTCTCTCTCTCTCTCTCTCCCCAACAATTACAACACAACAAGCATAACAACCTCAGCACTCATGAACTGAACTGAACTTTATACTTTTCTATGACAATTCATTTACCCCTAGACATCGATAGAGCTTGTTTATTATTGCTTATTATTATTCCTACACTTTTAGGTTTATTACTGCTAACGTGTTATATGTATATTTGCATTATTGGTATTGTTTTGCTTATTTTACTAATAAACACTTTTGAATATAGTACCACCAGACTCCAACGGATACTTCTATCTTTGCTGGTCTGACACCCAGTTACGGGGTACGTAACAAAAGACTAAGTATAGTTGAATGAGAGGTGATCACATGGAAACATACACATTCTTAAGCTGCCTGATAGGGTAAATGCAGAATTCATGTTCCCCTGGCTGGGGTTACCTACAACCAAACTTATAGACTCAAAATAAGAATATCTGCCATGTGCCTAGAAACTTATCAGCATAAAATGCACTCCAGGTTTCATATTTTTATTATCAATTCAGACTAGGAAATCTCTTCATTAAGATATGGTCACACTTATAGCACCTTACCACAATTCATCATATAAAGCAAATAATGTACACTTTATTTTAGAGTTGCTTAATACTTTAGTAGTCCAATTTTACACTGCAGGTTAACCTAATGCTGATTTACTTTCTCAATGTGCTTGTGAGCATTTACATTGCAATCAACATCACTTAATTTTTATCTTATTGTTGTTAATGGAACTTTGTTATATAGTAGCAGAGTTTTCTAT
This sequence comes from Hemitrygon akajei, assembly GCF_048418815.1. Classification (NCBI taxonomy): domain Eukaryota; kingdom Metazoa; phylum Chordata; class Chondrichthyes; order Myliobatiformes; family Dasyatidae; genus Hemitrygon; species Hemitrygon akajei. Next base: position 150,140,694 of record NC_133127.1, on the reverse strand, counting down.
GTTACAAAAGTGACCACACCTTAAAATTACTTTATTAGCATTTATGCACAATAATGTTTGTGAAAAATATTACATAAGTTTTTAAACTAATGTATTTACTACATGGGATGTTAAAGAAATCTTGCAGCTAATTTTGCC